>NW_007379749.1:0-40843 GCF_000475195.1 Diaphorina citri | reverse complement strand
CTCTCACTCATTTCTGTTTCCATTAAAAATCACGTCAATTTATTTGGAAAAATATACATTTTTGTTTGTCACCCGAAAACAAAATTAATTTCTCACCCCCTTCTCTCACTCTCTGTCTCTGGATCTCTCTCTCTCTCTCCCTCTCTCTCTCCCTCTCCCTCTCCCTCTCCCTCCCCCTCCGTCCCTCTTTCTCTCACTCAAAATACCACAATATAATAGCTCGGTGCAAAATATTTTGATTTGAAAACACCTCTCTCTCTCTCTTCCTCCCCTCCAATCTCTTCTCTCCCTCTAATTCCTCCCCCCTCCTCTGTTTAGGGAGCCTATTTTATAAAATTCGTTCGGTATTTCTGATGATAAATTACACCTATTAGTATTTTATAATTTACCACACACATTGAGAGAGAGAGAGCCATTCTGTCTGTCCTTATTTTGTCAATGGTGTTCCTCTCTCACTCCCTCCAACTCGAATTTGCCTCTGTTTTCTCTCTCACTGCTCACTCTCTCATTAATGATCGCCTCTCGTATCCACTCCCCCCCCCTAATTTTTCATATTTTTCTCTCTTTCTCCCTCTCCCTTTCTCTCTCTCTCCCCCTATAATAAAAATGGGTGTGTATTAGGTATTTAAGTTTCCCCTCGATTTGTCTTTGTCCAAATCGGTGTAAAGGCCTATTTGTCACAAAAATATAAACACTGGTCTCCTATTCTTGTTATTACTTATTGATTCCGAAGTAATTTCCTGTTAATTATTTTCTTTTAGAAAGCCAAAAGAAGCTTTCTATTTTGGAAAATTGCTTAGTGCAAGACAAGACAAGACAAGACTAGGTATTAAATTTGTAAGCTGCATAAGTTCAAATTAGTTCCCTTAGCTCCTTAAGACGATGTGATTTCTCAATTTCTTTTAGCCTTAAGATATCATGTAGGTATCATTGGATCACATTGATCTCAGATAAGTACCTACCATTAGCTTTGTACCAAACAATACACTTCTTAGGACTTTGAGCTACCTAGCAAAAGCTCGCCAGTCACTTTCTCATGTTCTCACTCTGTCCCTTGGGTAGTTCAAGGGCTGATTCGCGATCTTTTTCGCCCGGAGATATTTGGGTAGACACCTAGCCTAGCTAGCCGGTTTTACGCGCGGACAAGTTGATATTCCATGTTTATGCTGTAACAATCTAATCAAAAACAGATTAATTAATTAGTTATTGGAATGTAAATCGTTGGAACATGGCCTGGCCACTGTTCTGCATGGGGCTAATGGTTGTTTCATGGTTTAAACTTTAAACCTCTTCTGAGCCAATCGGCCCATGTTTAACCTGACTTGGTCTTTGAGATCCCCTTTTAACATCATCGACATAAGAATCCTCGAAATTTTCGAACTTATCTGTTGAGAAGATTTTGAATGCTTGCATGCTCTGAAAAATTTTGGTTTGAGAACAGTCCAGGTAGTGAAATGACCGGATATTCAGAAAGGCAAAATTTGGAGGTGACAATTGAAAGTTCAAGACTATCTATCTATGAGATCCGATACTCAACAGAAAATTTACAAAGAAAGACAATGTTGGCATGACGCCGTATATAAAGAGGATAAATTTTACGAACATACGACGAGGAGGTGGAAAAAGAAATAAAAAAGAAATGTAGGCGGGTGGGAGATGAAACGTAATTTTGATTTTGATTGATTGAAATGTTTTTCTCGTGTGAATATCCTCGTCAGGAAGACAGGAATGACTCAAATTCCTGAGGGTTATTGTCCTGTATTGTTGAAGTGGAATGCAATCCTGTAACTAGATATCCAAAGGAACGCAATACACAAAGAAGCTCCGCAGTCTTTCGAAGAATCTGCCTACCACACCCTTCAAAATGGAAAAAAGAACAGACAATTCTTTCTTAGATACTTTTGATTTTGATTGATTGAAATGTTTTTCTCGTGTGAATATCCTCGTCAGGAAGACAGGAATGACTCAAATTCCTGAGGGTTATTGTCAGAAGGAAGTCGTCTCTGAATGTCGACTAGTCGAGTTTTGTCCTGTATTGTTGAAGTGGAATGCAATCCTGTAACTAGATATCCAAAGGAACACAATACACAAAGAAGCTCCACAGTCTTTCGAAGAATCTGCCTACCACACCCTTCGAAATGGAAAAAAGAACAGACAATTCTTTCTTAATTTGGAGGTGACATTTGAAGGTTCAAGACTATCTACCAGGTCCTAGCTAGCAACAGAAAATTTACAAACAAACACAATGTTGGCATGACGCCGGATATAAAGAGGATAAAATTTACGAACATAAAAAAGTGAAAGTCTATTAAAACCATATTAAATTCGAAGGGGGAAGAAAAGACAAAACAAGAGAACTTGATAATAAATTTGAATTTAAATTACAAAGTTTCATATCTTTTTTCTCCTTTCCTTCTTAATTGCCTAAAGTTTAAAACTTTCTGTTATCAGGGCATGGTGACATAAACAGAGAAGCAAACCAAATGCGAAACAAAAACGAAAATAAATCGTACCTTGGAAAAGGATTTATCTATCAAATTTTAGTCAGAAGTAGGGACGGAGGGGGAATTGGCATTATTTTCCATCTAAATCACACGCTGACCTTTTCCCGAAAGTCATAAACACACCCTGAACGGACCTAAAGTTTGAGGAAATAGAGGGTGGTCGATTGTGGCGTGCTGCGAAATATTGATAGGACTTTGTTGCTGAAGATAACTCATAATGAGAACGTTTGTTCCTTACTGACTTTTGGTATTCGTACCATATGTATTTCATTTGATGGACGTTTTCGTCATTTCCCTCGGAAGGCGTAGTTTCCATGCAAGTTAGTGGTCGATTGTGGCGTGCTGCGAAATATTGATAGGACTTTGTTGCTGAAGATAACTCATAATGAAAACGTTTGTTCCTTACTGACTTTTGGTATTCGTACCATACGTATTTCATTTGATGGACATTTTCGTCATTTCCCTCGGAAGGCGTAGTTTCCATGTAAGTTGTTTTCAGCATTCACATTACACTTTGAAGGTTGGAATACTTGAAAATAAAACATCTGAGAACTTGAATCTATCTGGTTGTTTCTTATTTCAAGTTGTCTAAATAGTTTCTGAGCTCCTCCCTGTATAATCTGAAGTTGCTTGATGCTTCTACTACACTTCCAAGTTCTCTCATAGGTTGTGAGTTACTAGTTATGGAAATTTTAAAAAAAAAAAAAAAAAAAAAAAACATCTGAGAACTTTGATCTATCTGGTTGTTTCTTTTTTTCAAGTTGTCTAAATAGTTTCTGAGCTCCTCCCTGTATAATCTGAACTTGCTTGATGCTTATACCACACTTCCAAGTTCTTTCATGGGTTGTGAGTTACTAGTCTGAATTCTGACTACTAGATAACTACTTGGTTTTATTTTAATTAGTTTCTAATTGCTTACATAATTATTCCGTGTATTTCTTCTTCTTATTCGTTCTTAATAGATCTTTGTGTTCTTCACAACCATCTCGGCTGTCTAATTTGACATTTGAAATTATGATTTCGGTTTTCTAATTCATATCTGGTTTTGTGTCTGTTGTTGTTTTCTGTGTTTCTGGTTTGAAAAATTACGACTTCTTTTCGTTCTGGTAGGTATGTTTTTACTTTTTTTAATTAAAGAACCATCTTTAGTGAAGCCATTTTTAAAAGTCTTTCACATACAGCTGAAGTCTTCATGTCATATTTGAAGAAGCGATTCATGTACATTTATAAAATTTTATTCCAGGATACAGGTAGGTACCTCCTACACCTGTTTTTCTGGTTTGAAAAATTACGACTTCTTTTCGTTCTGGTAGGTATGTTTTTACTTTTTTTAATTAAAGAACCATCTTTAGTAAAGCCATTTTTAAGTCTTTCACATACAGCTGAAGTCTTCATGTCATTATTGAAGAAGCGATTCATGTACATTTATAAAATTTTAATCCAGGATACAGGTAGGTACCTCCTACACACTTACGTTAAATGGAATTTTCAAGTTTTCCTTTTACTGTCTAGATTTGAAGAATTGGTGTTTTGTGTTGGAAAATGCCTCGGGTAGAAATCCCGCCTATTGGCTTTTCTTTCCATGCATTGTTGTAGGGCTATATGAACCCAATTTTTCATATCATAGTCCTTTGGCCTTTTCTAGCCGTTCAATTGGTTTGAATCTGATCCGTCCGATTGACCTTTCGCAAAATTTATCATGTCCATAAGTAGGGTACGGTTGTTCATTCATGCAAAAGCTTTCTGCGCTGTCATAATATAATGACCGGGTTATGCAACACGCTATGAACTAATTTCTCATGTCTATGCCACAAGAATATTTTGATATGAGTGAACCACTCCTCTCTATTATTGATCTCATTAGAATGGACTGATTGGGGCTCCGATTGTATCTTCAAGATTTGTGGTCTGTAAATAGACTTGGAAGTATTAAGAATAGAGTATGCCACAAGAATATTTTGATATGAGTGAACCACTCCTCTCTATTATTGATCTCATTAGAATAGACTGATTGGGGCTCCGATTGTATGTTCAAGATTTGTGGTCTTTAAATAGACTTGGAAGTATTAAGAATAGATTATGGTCCATTGTGTCCGGGGCTGATCAGAACCAAAGATAGGGACATGGTCTGATGTGTCCGCAGAGGAAACGTTGAAACCAGTGGTGTAGGGGCTGGACTGCGGATCTGGAGGTTGGTGGTTCGCGTTCAAGTCAAGTCATAAAATTTATCTAGGTTCAAGTCAAGTCATAAAATTGATAAATAATTGCTGGGCGATATTTATGACAAACATTTACTTGAATGTGTGGTCGATTGTGGCGTGCTGCGAAATATTGATAGGACTTTGTTGCTGAAGATAACTCATAATGAAAACGTTTGTTCCTTACTGACTTCTGGTATTCGTACCACACGTATTTCATTTTATGGACATTTTCGTCATTTCCCTCGGAAGGCGTAGTTTCCATGTAGGTTGTTTTCAGCATTTACATTACACTTTGAAGTTTGGAATACTTGAAAATAAAACATCTGAGAATTTGGATCTATCAGGTTATTTCTTTTTTTCAAGTTGTCTAAATAGTTTCTGAGCTCCTCCCTGTATAATCTAAACTTGCTTGATGCTTCTACTACACTTCCATGTTCTCTCATAGGTTGTGAGTTACTAGTCTGAATTCTGACTACTAGATAACTACTTGGTTTCATTTTAATTAGTTTCTAATTGCTTACATAATTATTCCGTGTATTTCTTCTTCTTATTCGTTCTTAATAGATCTTTGTGTTCTTCACAACCATCTTGGCTGTCTAATTTGACATTTGAAATTATGATTTCGGTTTTTTAATTCATATCTGGTTTTGTGTCTGTTGTTGTTTTCTGTGTTTCTGGTTTGAAAAATTACGACTTCTTTTCGTTCTGGTAGGTATGTTTTTACTTTTTTTAATTAAAGAACCATCTTTAGTGAAGCCATTTTTAAAAGTCTTTCACATACAGCTGAAGACTTCATGTCATATCTGAAGAAGCGATTCTTGCACATTTAATATAAAATTTTATTCCAGGATACAGGTAGGTACTTACCTCCTACACACTACTTATGTTAAATGGAATTTTCAAGTTTTCCTTTTACTGTCTAGCTTTGAAGAATTGGTGTTTTGTGTTGGAAAATGCCTCGGGTAGAAACCCCGCCTATTGGCTTTTCTTTCCATGCATTGTTGTAGGGCTATATGAACCCAATTTTTCATATCATAGTCCTTTGGCCTTTTCTAGCCGTTCAATTGGTTTGAATCTGATCCGTCCGATTGACCTTTCGCAAAATTTATCATGTCCATAAGTAGGGTACGGTTGTTCATTCATGCAAAAGCTTTCTGCGCTGTCATAATATTATTATAATGACCGGGTTATGCAACACGCTATGAACCAATTTCTCATGTCTATGCCACAAGAATATTTTGATATGAGTGAACCACTCCTCTCTATTATTGATCTCATTAGAATAGACTGATTGGTGCTCCGATTGTATCTTCAAGATTTGTGGTCTGTAAATAGACTTGGAAGTATTAAGAATAGATTATGAACTCTTAAGGATCTAAACTAAACGAGACTATAACACTACTTGACGTATTTGGAAAAGTAAAAGTAGTCCATCTTTTCGAACTCAAATTGCGCGGTCAACAATGTTTTTCCTTTTGTTGAATTACTTCATCATGGGTTTGACGTTTGATCTGATCAAATTTGGTTCCCAGCATTAGATCAACGAGTTGTCTGCAGCGGTTGTCTAGACGAGTATCGGGGAGGGTGACTGGGGTGCACTCGTCTTGTACTGTTGGTGAATGGGTTCTTTGGTCATCTAAAGTTTCATTCACTTCTCCTACCTTGTTAACTTGTTATTAGTTCTTATTGAACTTCATTCCATTTCTGAGAAGTCAGCTGATGACGAGTATCGGGGAGGGTGACTGGGGTGCTCTCGCCTTGTATTGTTGGTGATTGGGTTCTTTGGTCATCTAATGTTTCATTCACTTCTCCTACCTTGTTAACTTGTTATTAGCTCTTATTGAACTTCACTCCGTTTCTGAGAAGGCAGCTGATGAGTTCTCATATTTTTCCATTTAATGAATTGACCATCTTACCATTCTTACCCATCATGTTGTTAAGCCCATCTTCCAGCACTGTGTCTATTATCCTGGCTCAATTAATTTTATATTTTTTAATGGCAAAATCATCTTTTTGAAATGTAAATAAATAAACCGAAAGATATTCTAATAGAGAGATCATGTTGTTAAGCCCATCTTCCAGCACTGTGTCTATTATCCTGGCTCAATTAATTTTATATTTTTTAATGGCAAAATCATCTTTTTTTAAATGTAAATAAATAAACCGAAAGATATTCTAATAGAGGACGTCATCGGCAGTAAATTTCGTTTTCAGGTTATCCAATTTACGAGTACTCGTACTATCTTTTCCAGTCTTTCAGTACAAGATAATTATAGAGGATCAGATATCTTTCATAGTACTAGGTTATCCAATTTACGAGTACTCGTACTATCTTTTCCAGTCTTTCAGTACAAGATAATTATAGAGGATCAGATATCTTTCATAGTACTCTGTGGAGTGATGTTTAATCTCCTTCTTACTGGATGTTTGAGGGCCGCCTAGAAGGGTTCTTAATTTAAATGTGTTATTGTATCGCCTCGGGAGGAAATCATTAGTTGATACGGTGTTCAGAAATCCATCTATTCTGTTCTCATTCAGACCTCATCCGTCTTTATGCTCCTCAGCTCTTAATTGAATTTAATTTAAACTGTTTGCTCGTCTACTCCTTTTCTCGATTTTGTGATGCAATGTTTTTGAGTGGGGAAGTGTGAGGACACTTTTTTATCCTGAGAGTCAGTGTCATGTGTGAATGTTTTATCAGTAGATCCTGGGTGTTTTGCCTTGGATTCGACACTTGACACTCGGTAGTATTTCGGGATTGATCTCGGGAAGTTACTGTTTGCTCGTCTACTCCTTTTCTCGATTTTGTGATGCAATGTTTTTGAGTGGGGAAGTGTGAGGACACTTTTTTATCCTGAGAGTCTGTGAGTGTCATGTGTGAATGTTTTATCAGTAGATCCTGGATGTTTTGCCTTGGATACGACACTTGACACTCGGTAGTATTTCGGGATTGATCTCGGGAAGTTACTTTACAACTAATTGAATTTAATTTAAACTGTTTGCTCGTCTACTCCTTTTCTCGATTTTGTGATGCAATGTTTTTGAGTGGGGAAGTGTGAGGACACTTCTTTATCCTGAGAGTCTGTGAGTGTCATGTGTGAATGTTTTATCAGTAGATCCTGGGTGTTTTGCCTTGGATATGACACTTGACACTCGGTAGTATTTCGGGATTGATCTCGGGAAGTTACTTTACAACTAGCTGTAATTGAGCTCACATAAGGGGGTAAACTGCTAAATGCTTCGATGTGCGAAACACTTTATCAGAAAACACGATATTGTACCTGATCAATTCGACCCCTGATCCAGTCTCGTGGGACATCTTCATGTTTAAAAGCGTCCTCCTGTTAGAAAAAGAAGTACGAGCTGGGATTGGAACGGGTGGTTAGGTGGAAGAGGAAGGGTCAGGAGATGGGAAAAGGGCTAGAGTTTGAGAAGGGAATAGAAAGAGTCAAAAGAAAGGAATGGAACTGGAAGAGGGTAAAAAAGGTAAATAGCGCTAAAGGAAAAGGTGAAAGAAGGGCCAAATTTTGTAAAGGATTAATTGAAACTAGGACAGTAAAAGGCTGGAAAAGTAGGAGTTTAGGATAGGAGGTGTCTTTTCTCGGTCCTACTCAGGCTGGATGAGATAAATGTAAAGAGGCGGAGATCTTGTCGCCGAACGATTTGTGAAATCTCCGTCACCAAAGACCTTAGCAGATATACAGTGACGTCAAACCTTTAAAAAGGAAGAAAAAGAAAGAAAAAAATTGTGTATTTCAAATGTTTGAAATTTCAAGGAATTCCCCAGACACTGTCAAGTAACAAGTTTTTACCTTTTAGAATTTGAAATCAAAAGTCGCTTGCGAGTCAACCCACCTGTGTGTTCCTTGGGGACAAAATGTCATTGTGGACTCTATCAGACATCCGAGCCTTTGTGTAGAAACTGGGGGTGGTTGGCTTAGCAGTGTCCACTTGAAGAAGAGTCAGGAAAGAGACTTAAAAACCTACTCGTAACTATTTTAAACGTCTGGTTTTGACCTTCTATTACATTTTCAGATAGTTTATTGGTCCTCTCCGTGTTACGTGGATTATTTATGAAGGTGCATTTCCTGCAGTATAGTCCATGTTGGGAGCACCATATCTGCAATGAGTTCCAGAAATGCAGCTACTAGCCCTTTTTGAAAGCTTTTTGGCCTTGATATGTGTGAATTATTTCCGCGATTCATCCTAATGACAAATAAAATCCATTGAATACTCCCAAAGTCCCATTAGTTCTAACATGTCTATGCCACAAGAATATTTTGATATGAGTGAACCACTCCTCTCTATTATTGATCTCATTAGAATAGACTGATTGGGGCTCCGATTGTATCTTCAAGATTTGTGGTCTGTAAATAGACTTGGAAGTATTAAGAACTCTTAAGGATCTAAACTAAACGAGACTATAACTACTTGACGTATTTGGAAAAGTAAAAGTAGTCCATCTTTTCGAACACAAATTGCGCGGTCAACAATGTTTTTCCTTTTGTTGAATTACTTCATCATGGGTTTGACGTTTGATCTGATCAAATTCGGTTCCCAGCATTAGATCAACGATGTTGAGCAACGGTTGTCTAGGTCTAGACGAGTATCGGGGAGGGTGACCGGGGTGCACTCGTCTTGTCTTGTGCCTTGGACTTCTTGGAGATCACTTCTTTATGGTAATATGACACATTTATTTCACCCACTAGCCCACTACTTACGTGTGAGTCATATAGTGATAGTTCTCGCTGCGCTATGTCTTCATCTGTGAAGGCATAAGTCCATAAGTAAGTACGGATAATTTCCTGTGCTCTTACCCATCAAACGTTTAGTAAATCCCAAATGATTATGTCAGGCTCATGTGTATTTCTTAATATCCTTGTAAACTAAAGTTAATGTGACATTAGGTACAAGTGTACAACGCCTGTTAGATTTGTGTTCTACTTGTCCTAGGGACTGGCGTATCTGCTCTAATATCATGGTGTATCTGCTCTAATATCATGGCGTATATGCTCTAATATCATGGTAAATTTCCACATCACTGTATTAAAATGTCTCTCCTGAAAAGTAGCAAAAATCACATAGGCCGTTCTTCT
This sequence comes from Diaphorina citri, assembly GCF_000475195.1. Lineage (NCBI taxonomy): Eukaryota > Metazoa > Arthropoda > Insecta > Hemiptera > Psyllidae > Diaphorina > Diaphorina citri. Next base: position 31,042 of record NW_007379749.1, on the reverse strand, counting down.
TGGGAACGATTCATTTAATGAGATCAACAGGGAAGATCCCTGTTTCGACTTCCATTAGAAGATTCGTCGTAAGTGAAACCATTTTCCTTCCATTTGTGTCTTTTGTAAGGCGTGAGAATTCCGCAAGTGTGTCTGACGTTTCTACGAACAGCACTAGTGTAGTTCGTTGGAGCGATGGGATGCTAATCCGAATATCATGGTCTTGGTGTGAGTTATAATACTTATAATGTTATAAACATTTGTATATTCGGACCAAATGGTGAAGCATAAGAAGGGTGTTGGGTTGTTGGGTAGCAAAAACTCTACTGAGAAAAAAATGAATGGAACTTTTTTCTGAAAGAAGAAATAGATAAAAGTAAGCGCATTGCTTTAAAAGTGTCATAGGAGATTAAAATAAAACACATACACCCGTGAGTTCTTTTTTTCTCGAAACAGATGTTGTGCAGTCTTTTAGTTCTCATAATTATTAAATTTTGAAGAGAGGAAAAAAAAATGTGTAAAAAAAGAAGTACGAGCTGGGATTGGAACGGGTGGTTAGGTGGAAGAGGAAGGGTCAGGAGATGGGAAAAGGGCTAGAGTTTGAGAAGGAATTCGTGCTGAAAAGGCTTAAGTATGCCTGCAAAATAGGGTTGATGGAAATAAATTTTCTGTAAGTCCCTTGTTTTTAAGTAATTGAAAGAAAATCTGACACACCCTGTATATTAGTCGATTTTTTTCCTCTTCTCAAAGAAAGCTCCTTAATCGTATTCCTATCCATTAAAAAACTTCTAATGCACATTGAGAGTGTCCAAACAAGTGCCTTAATCCCAAGTCTTATCTGCACCAAGTTCCCCTCCTCTCCAAGTATCCCTAGTACCTAAATCTTAAGTCCCCCTCTCTATATCTTCAGGCTACGCTACAGTTATCTATTGGTTTTATTAATTGCTACTTTGGTGTCTGGACTGTCTGAGTTAGGGGAGGACAGGACTAGACTGGGCCGGAAGGGTTTGATCCCACGTTATTCACACAGTCCCACACTCAGACCGTCTGGGAATTGCCTTTTGCGATGCAACCCGGCCACACCCCCTGAAAATAACGAAATACTGTTTCTACTGTTCAAGTGAGACTGAAAAGTCTCTGGAAAAATGGGACACAAATAAGGAGTTTGTGTATTTAGCTAAATTTCCTTGGGTGACCAAATAACAACTTTGGGTCGGCGTTCTTTTCTTCTTCTTCTTCTTCTTCTTCTTTTCTAATGTAAGTTTTTTGTTTGTTTTGTTTCAGGTAAGTTTTCTTGGATTGTAAAGTATTGATTGGCCAACTCAGTCGTAAGTAATAGTGTTAGACAAAGAGATAGATAGAATAAATACTTGCTTAGATGATAAGTACGAGTCGTATGCATTTTAGGTACCAAACTCTAAGGAGGTACCTACTGATGTCCCTGTATTTTCTGCATATTATTGGTATAGATAGGTGATTTTGGAAATTTCTTTCCAAACGGAAAACTTTAGGTACTTAAACTCTTTTTATTATGTTCACGGTTTCCTTTTACCATCAGATCATGGACCTGTCTTCTATAGTAAAGGGTTAACCAATGCTTACCCACGTACGTCGATGTTATTATTTTATTAAATCATCTATTGTTGTTCAATATTTAAAACCTTTTCTAATCTTGTTAATCTAAAACCAATATTAGCTATTTATTCTTCAGACTAAAACTATTCACAAGACAATTCTGAGTCTTCCTTTCTGCATCATCAATAAAATTTCGAACCCGATGTTATTATTTTATTAAATCATCTATTGTTGTTCAATATTTAAAACCTTTTCTAATCTTGTTAATCTAAAACCAATATTAGCTATTCATTCTTCAGACTAAAACTATTCACAAGACAATTCTCCGTCTTCCTTTCTGCATCATCAATAAAATTTCGAACCCTTTTTTTCGATAAAAAAGTAAAAGAAGCAGGGGTTAGAAGAATTCGTAACAAATAACTTTGAACACAAACTTCATCCTTTCAATACCTAGCTCAGTGGAAGCAATAATCATAATTTTTAATGAAGACAAATAGAGAGGTCTGAATCCCTTCCACAGTACATAAAATAAACAATATTTACTTTGGGTGGGAGATATGCGGGAGAGGCTTATGGGTTTGACAGATTTGTGCGAGGCTAATCTATTTTAAACGTCTGGTTTTGACCTTCTATTACATTTCTAGATAGTTTATTGGTCCTCTCCGTGTTACGTGGATTATTTATGAATAGGTCGAACCTTCTTTGGTCATCTAAAGTTTCATTCACTTCTCCTACCTTGTTAACTTGTTATTAGTTCTTATTGAACTTCATTCCATTTCTGAGAAGGCAGCTGATGAGTTCTCATATTTTTCCATTTAATGAATTGACCATCGTACCATTCTTACCACCATATCTGCAATGAGTTCCAGAAATGCAGCTACTAGCCCTTTTTGAAAGCTTTTTGGCCTTGATATGTGTGAATTATTTCCGCAATTTATCCTAATGACAAATAAAATCCATTGAATACTCCCAGAGTCCCAGTTCTAGAAGTTACCCTCCTAGTTTTGTAGATGTCGTTGAATAGCAATACCATCGACCTTGGAGATAACTTCTTTATGTTATTATGACACATTTATTTCACCTACTACTTTTATGTGTGAGTAACTGAGTAATATTGTTAGAGTTCTCTCTATTATGTCTTTATCTGTGAAGGCATCAGTACGGATAATTTCCTGTGTTCTTACACTTCTTACCCACCAAACGTTCAGTAAATCCCAAATGATTATGTCAGGCTCATGTACATTTCTTAATACCCTTGTTAACTAAAGTTAATGTGACATTAGCTACAAGTGTACAACGCCTGTTAGATTTGTGTTCTACTTGTCCTAGGGACTGTCGTATCTGCTCTAATATCATGGTGTATCTGCTCTAATATCATGGCGTATAATATGCTCTAATATCATGGTCTTGGTACTTATAACTAATAATGTTATAAACATTTGTATATTCGGACCAAATGGTGAAGCATAAGAAGGGTGTCGGGTTGTTGGGTAGCAAAAACTATGAGAGAAAAATGAATGGAACTTTTCTGAAAAAAGAAATAGATAAAAGTAAGTGCAATGCTTTAAAAGTGTCATAGGAGATTAAAATAAAACACATACACCCGTGAGTTCCTTTTTTTCTCTCTAAAAAAAGAAATAGATAAAAGTAAGTGCAATGCTTTAAAAGTGTCATAGGAGATTAAAATAAAACACATACACCCGTGAGTTCCTTTTTTCTCGAAACAGATGTTGTGCAGTCTTTTAGTTCTCATAATTATTAAATTTTGAAGAGAGGAAAAAAATGTGTAAAAAAAAGAAGTACGAGCTGGGATTGGAACGGGTGGTTGGGTGGTAGAGAGAGGGTCAGGAGATGGGAAAAGGGCTAGAGTTTGAGAAGGGAATAGAAAGAGTCAAAAGAAAGGAATGGAACTGGAGGAGGGTAAAAAAGGAAATAGCGCTAAAGGAGAAGTTGAAAGCAGGGAAAGATAGAGAGAAGGCGAAAGAAGGAGCAAATTTTGTAAAGGATTGATTGAGACTAGGACAGTAAAAGGCAGGAAAAGTAGGAGTTTAGGATAGGAGGTGTCTTTTCTCGGTCCTACTCAGGCTGGATGAGATTAATGTAAAGAGGCGGAGATCTTGTCGCCGAACGATTGGTGAAATCTCCGTCACCAAAGACCTTAGCAGATATACAGTGACGTCAAACTTTTAAAAAAGAAGAAAAAGAAAGAAAAAATCCCAGTCTCGTGGGACATATTCATGTTTAAAAGCGTCGTCCTGTTAGAAGTGTTTTCTGGTTCAGTCTAGGTCACTTTAGGTACATGGGTTCGAAGTCCCGATAATCATCTGTGATTCTGCAATCCATAATTTAAAGATTCTAAAGAGGAGCGTAGGATGCTGTACACATTGTGGACTCTATCAGACATCCGAGCCTTTGTGTAGAAACTGGGGGTGGTTGGCTTAGCAGTGTCCACTTGAAGAAGAGTCAGGGGAATTATGATGTTCTTAAATTTAATGCTTCATTGGCGTTGACGATGCTTTGTCTTGTTCTATTGAAGATTAAACAATAGTCAATATATACTTCTAGTTACTTATTGTTACTTGGAATAGGTATGACCATAATCTACCAGTCAGGTTCAAACCTTTCCATTGATGTCGTTTTTCTTATGTCATAGTCATAATATTTTTACCAGGAAACTAACAAGAGAGAGAACCTACTCGTACCCACATAAAAATACAAAACCCTTTTATCTTTTTCCCCGTGTATAATATTGTCCGCCCGGAGGCAATTTATAGATATAGACTTTACTTTTGAAACCAAAAAATAACATTATCTCTTCGTCTTCTTTTTCGAATATTGGATTCCTCGTTCTCCTCCTTCCCCTTGTTTTTTTATCATTTCTTTTTCCGTGGGACTAAATTGTGAAATGCCCGTAAGTTCTAATAACTTTAGCAGGAAGATAAGGAGAAAAGTTCCTGTTTTTTTTTTTTTCATGGGGGACTTTATGGTAAGTAGATCAATAATTTCATTTCGAAGAGATAAAGGTATCTCTACGTTATTGAACTTTTTCTAGATACCTCATTGTTTATTACTTGCGGGCTTTTGCTTGTGTTAACCTTATCCAAAAGCTCGTATTTAAAGTTTATAGGAGATATTTTTGCCGATATTGTATCTACTTACTGTGGTAGCTAGTACGAATAAAATTTTCAAATTCAATTGACCCCAAGGGCAAGGTAAACCCTTACCCTTGATAAAGGGAGTGTATCTTAAGCCTTAAGGAATCGTGATGTTTCATAACTTTTCATGTGCCCAGAAATGGGCACAATGTTATCTTGTCAACCCTAGTTTAGAACAGGAATTGTCTTCTTTTCTAGTTCTATGTAGATTTTGTAGATGCCTTGACGAAAGACAGTCTCTTGCAATCCTCGTTAAAATTGTCTTTTGGAATCGACTTGAAATGAAAATTTAGGTTGTCTTGCACAAGAAGTAACTAGGGAAATTGCAAAAGAGATTCCTGTTAATACCAACAGTGAGACACATCCCTGTCCCTATGTCTCATAATCACACGTCCCAAAATATCCCCACACATTCCCTTTGATACTTTCCTTTGAGGTTAAAATCCTTGTTCTTATTTCGTGCCCAAATTATCCCCCGCCCCTCATTACATCCTTTTCCACCAAAAATCCCTTCGTCCCTCATCATACCTTTTCCACCATAAATCCCTTCCTACCTTTACGCACCAAATCTCCCTCCGTTTTTGTCCCTTTCCCTGGTCTTCCCATGTCCCTTTTTCCCATACGTCCAACGTAAAGGTTTATTCTGGCTAATCCCTGTAAGATCAAACAACCACTGAACAAAGGCTACCCATGTTCATTTGTGCAAAGGCAATATCAGGAGAGCCCTTCTGTTTACCAAAGATATTTGCTTTTCGACTGTACAATTATTATTTTGCCTGTATTTCTCTATTGTGTGAGAGATGTTTTTACCTTATGCGTTTTTCTACCATGCCTTTGAAGGAGTTTTGTATTTTACATCCAAATGTTGAATCTTGAATCCCTCTTGCAAATTGGACCATGCATTTTTGTGTACATCTTTGAACAGTTTTCTGTCCAATAGACTTGGGACGGACTTTGTTCCCCATTCCCTAATACTGTCGTAGCATACGGGTCTAGTCAGTATCAGTACCAATGATAGGTAATTCTAATTAGTTAACTTAAGTCCTTGGATGTCCTACTGGGACCTGGTGTTGGCTAGCATAGTGATAAGGATAATGACTCTCGCCTGATAAACGGGAGGACAGGTAACGTAGCGTAGGCGTAGGTTCAAGGTGTGAATTCACGCTCTGTATTTCCAAAGTATGTAGAATTGATAGGGATCTAGAGATTCTACAGTACGTGAAATGTAATTATTTGCACTTTCTCTACCTATCTGGGTTTTCACATCTGACTAATTCAGTAGCAACGCTCTGCGGTTTGTGTGAATCTGCCTGAAAACTCCTCGCCTCACAAAGGCACAACATACCTTGCCTTATTAAATTTTCCTTGAAAATGAAAGCTGCAAAATCCTTTGAACATTTTTTTTTTCACAGCACTTTGTTTTCGTCTCTCTCTCTCTTCCTCTTTCTCTCTCTCTCTCTCTCCTTCTTTCCTCTCTCTCTTGTTTAATTATTTTTTTCCTTTGCAAAAGATTAAAAACATAACAATTTTCAGTTCTCTCAAAGGCTCGGAAAGCCTGAGAATACCTACTGGCTTTGGTGAGCGATATAACTAATTATTCCATTTAAAATGTGTTGCTTTATGGCAAAGTACCCCAATGGATGCAGCATTTTCACCCTTAAGAGCGCAGCGATGGAAACGTTTTGATTTACCTAAAAAAAATTTTTTGGTCTTATATCACCTCATTGTTCACTTCATCAATGAATAGGAGTAGCAACGCTCTGCGGTTTGTGTGAATCTGCCTGAAAACTCCTCGCCTCACAAAGGCACAACATACCTTGCCTTATTAAATTTTCCATGAAAATGAAAGCTGCAAAATCCTTTGAACATTTTTTTTTTTTTCACAGCACTTTGTTTTCGTCTCTCTCTCTTCCTCTCTCTCCCTCTCCTCTCTCTCTTGTTTAATTATTTTTTTCCTTTGTGCTAATCCGATCGGCTAGGGTTCGAATCCCAGGCACTCACGCTCAGACCATCTGACAGACTGTGGTCTGACAGACCTGGGTGGCGTCTGAGTCTGAGTGACGGGCACAAGAACGATCAGGGATAGGGACTAGGGTTTCTTTACTTACTGCTAATCCGATCGGCTAGGGTTCGAATCCCAGGCACTCACGCTCAGACCATCTGACAGACTGTGGTCTGACAGACCTGGGTGGCGTCTAAGCCTGAGTGACGGGCACAAGAACGATCAGGGATAGGGACTAGGGTTTCTTTACTTAAATTCTAGTTTCTAGCAATTGCAGTATTCATGTGAGAATTTTCCCTTCTTTAACGTTGCCATTTTGTTCCCATTGAAGTTAAGACTCAATTCATCGCGGATTTATTCATCAGTGGTGTACACTTGTTTTTAGCTGTTCTAAAAACAAGCATGGAAAACCAACCAAACCGTATCCGGTAAGGATGTGTGTTCTGTGTTTTGACAAAAAACTAAATACCACAAACTAGTACAAAAACTATCTGCGGTTTTGAATTATTTATTTGCAAAATAAATAAATAAATAAATCCGTATTCAGGACATGTCACAAAACAAGACATAGATCATCACCGAGGGTGAACCCATTTCTAATGTACACATCAAAACGGGAAACAACTAATTTCTTAAAAATAATAAAATTTACTGAAGGGGAGAACCTAAAGATCCTCCCATTAGAGATTAGAGCCTTCTCTTAGTTTTTAAGTGTCTGAAATGTAATTATGTGTGAGTGTTTTTATTTTGAAACACCACTTTTGAAATTAAAACTAAAATAAAACTCGATGCATTCAAAAATCCAGGGCCCAGTTTTACAGGTCTTTAGTCCTCTGGTAAAAGGAGCGTTTTCAGACCCTTAAGTAGAAGAACTTGTGTCTATGTCTGCTCGTACTGTCTACAGATGACATTTCTGGTAAACCATAGTAGTTAGATTTTACTCTGAAGGAAAAGTGTCCTCCATATGTCCACTATTTGCTGACACATTTCTTCAGGCGTGACGAACAGTTCTGGTCGAGAAGCCAAAGTCATTCATGTGGAATTAGTGGACTGGAAATTTCACCACTAAATAATAGTCTTCACTATCTTGACCACTAAATAATAGTCATGTGGACTGTAACTTCACCACTCATTAGGTTGATAATCCAAGTATACCCTAGATATCTACTTGTTAAAGTTAAAATAGATAAAGTATGGGTTCATACTTCATATTATCTTGTAGATAATATCTTGTAATAATACTTCCGTCTCCAAGGCTCATAATAATACGGTCAAGTACTTCAAATGACCACAGAGGTCGTCGTCTTTACGTCCAGAAAGGTATTTGTCATGCTTATACCCTCGGTCAATTATAAAACGGAGCTAACGGTTGTTTACACTTGATAAATAGGGTTCCATATTATCATAATCCCTTCCTTCCAAACTTCCAACATAATAATACAACAATGCCCAACATTTGTAGGTATTACCAAAGTCTGGATCTTACATTGTGTAGTTGACAATGTCCAACAAAACGCACCTAATACACCAATCTTATCTGGCATCCTTTAACCTATATTTATTATTTAACATTGTCCAACAATACCCTACGTTAAATCAGACCATTCGGTTTGTTTAATTTAGTTCTTTGGGTTAACAAGGTATTAATCCAGCAGTGGACTTGATAAGGAAAAAGGTGCGCCCAAGATTGTTTCCTTGGTAACTTAACCGACTCTGTGTACTTAATGATAGTGGCTTCGGAAATAGTGGCTTAAGAAGGACTTACTGGAGAGTAATATATCACACGGCCTAGATGTCAGATGGGCTTATGACATCGTGAGAGAGGACAATGGAGACCAGATTGTTTCCTTGGTAACTTAACCGACTCTGTGTACTTAATGATAGTGGCTTCGGAAATAGTGGCTTAAGAAGGACTTACTGGAGAGAGTAGAGAGTAATATATCACACGGCCTAGAATGCCTAGATGTCAGATGGGCTTATGACATCGTGAGAGAGGACAATGGAGACATTTTTTTTTTTAAGAATGCAGTCAAGTTATAGCTATTATTAGGTAGGTGTTGGGTAATTATTTTTAGAATCAATTTCATACTCTTTTCTTCAGGACTTTGTTACATTGTAGACCTGATATGCTTATATCTATAGTTGTCTAGTACTAGAACTAGTCGATCTGACAGGATGTTATGTAACCGGAACCGACACCTCAAGAGTGCAGACCTCCTGTTAAAACAATGGTCGGATTCCTGGAAAAATTCCAGCGGCTTAGGCATTGTAACTGGAGAATGAGGTTGATTGGTAAAGGTTACAGGGAGAGGTTAACAGATGGTGAGCAGTGGCGTCATTCAAGGGGCCATCGATGGGCCACTATCATAACCCAGCTTCATATTTTACCATTACCATTTTTCCATATTTTACCATGTTTTCCACGGTACCGGCCAACCTAGATAGCGTAGAAGGTAAACCATATTTTACCATTACCATTTTTCCATATTTTACCATGTTTTCCACGGTACCGGCCAGCCTAGTTAGCGTAGAAGGTAAACCATATTTTACCATTACCATTTTTTCCATATTTTACCATGTTTTCCACGGTACCGGCCAGCCTAGTTAGCGTGGAAGGTCTCCACTTTAGGCATTGAAAAAAATAGCCCAACTTTGAAGATAAGAATAATTTCACCAATATCCACTTCTGGTGCTCCAGGGATTTTGCAGTCCAATACTGGCAAGATAAGCAAATATTTATTCTAACAGTATAAACAAGGAACTAGTACTTATGTTTCATTCTTTTGATGTTTAAGTCATTCATGTGGAATTAGTGGACTGGAAATTTCACCACTAAATAATAGTCTTCACTATCTTGACCACTAAATAATAGTCATGTGGACTGTAACTTCACCACTCATTAGGTTGATAATCCAAGTATACCCTAGATATCTACTTGTTAAAGTTAAAATAGATAAAGTATGGGTTCATACTTCATATTATCTTGTAGGTAATATCTTGTAATAATACTTCCGTCTCCAAGGCTCATAATAACACGGTCAAGTACTTCAAATGACCACAGAGATCGTCGTCTTTACGTCCAGAAAAGTATTTGTCATGCTTATACCCTCGGTCAATTATAAAGCGGACCTAACGGTTGTTTACACTTGATGAATAGTGTTCCATATCATAATCTCTTCCTTCCAAACTTCCAACATAATAATACAACAATGCCCAACATTTGTAGGTATTACCAAAGTTTAGACCTTACATTCTGTAGTTGACAATGTCCAACAAAACGCACCTAATACACCAATCTTATCTGGCATCCTTTAACCTATATTTATTATTATTTAACACTGTCCAACAATACCCTACCCCCACGTTAAACCAGACCAATCGGTTTGTTTAATTTAGTTCTTTGGGTTAACAAAGTATTAGTCCAGCAGTGGACTTGATAAGGAAAAAGGTGCGCCCAAGATTGTTTCCTTGGTAACTTAACCGACTCTGTGTACTTAATGATAGTGGCTTCAGAAATAGTGGCTTAAGAAGGACTTACTGGAGAGTAATATATCACACGGCCTAGAATGCCTAGATGTCAGATGGGCTTATGACATCGTGAGAGAGGACAATGGAGACCTTGTGTGATTGGAGGACAAGGAGATAGCATAGTTTGGAGATGGGTGAGGAGTATTGGAGATAACTGGAGAATGAGGTTGATTGGTAAAGGTTAACAGATGGTGAGCAGTGGCGTCATTCAAGGGGCCATCGATGGACCACTATCATAACCCAGCTTCATATTTTACCATTACCATTTTTCTCTCCATATTTTACCATGTTTTCCACGGTACCGTGCACCTTAGTTAGCGTGGAAGGTAAACCATATTTTACCATGTTTTCCACGGTACCGGCCAGCCTAGTTAGCGTAGAAGGTAAACCATATTTTACCATTACCATTTTTTCCATATTTTACCATGTTTTCCACCGTACCGGCCAGCCTAGTTAGCGTGGAAGGTCTCCACTCCTGTTTTTGGGTTCTCCCAAGAATTTCCTGTAATGACGCCACTGCTATCCTGGGTTCCAAGATGAGATGTTAAGTCAAATGATAAGGAGATGCACAATGAATGAGGATATTTGAACAAGTCTGTGTGGAGGTGGCAAGTGTGGGAGTCATAATGATCTTTGATGATAAGGAGAAATAGATAAGGTTTTGATGATGTGGTATTTGTAGGTACAGAAGCAGAGGAATTCGGAGGTACATAGAGGCTAAACAGATGATGTAGGTATTGTATAGGTTTAAGGTATAAAATAAAAGATAATTTTTTGTGACTAGTGACAGGTTAATTATTCCATTTAAAATGTGTTGCTTTATGGCAAAGTACCCCAATGGATGCAGCATTTTCACCCTTAAGAGCGCAACGATGGAAACGTTTTGATTTACCTAAATATTTTTTTGGTCATATCATCAATGAATAGATAGGTAATGATCTTCAATAATTCACCTTTGAAGCTCTCATCTCCAGTTGTTGATATCAAAGTGTCACCTACTTGGTCCACAAATGTCTTCAGGTCTGCCTTATTAAATTTTCCTTGAAAATGAAAGCTGCAAAATCCTTTGAACATTTTTTTTTTCACAGCACTTTGTTTTCGTCTCTCTCTCTTCCTCTTTCTCTCTCTCTCTCTCCTTCTTTCCTCTCTCTCTTGTTTAATTATTTTTTTCCTTTGCAAAGATTAAAAACATAATAATTTTCAGTTCTCTCAAAGGCACGGAAAGCCTGAGAATACCTACTGGCTTTCGTGAGCGATATAATTTGCAAAGATTAAAAACATAATAATTTTCAGTTCTCTCAAAGGCACGGAAAGCCTGAGAATACCTACTGGCTTTCGTGAGCGATATAACTTGATTGGTTGAGGTACAAAGGAAAAAAAGAAGGCTGAAAATTTCTTTCTGTGACAGTTTCCATTACAGATAGCCCCAACGCTTGGCTCACTTACAGATAGCCCCTACGCTTGACTTGCTTACAGATAGCCCTTACACTTGGCTGATGATTCGGGACCCAAAAGCTTCATTTACTTCAGTCCCCTCTTTGGGTGGTGATTGGGTTGGGGTAGGATAGACTTCAGGTCTTTGATTGACGGTCCTTTGAGGTATGTCTATGAAGAAGGTTAGGCATTTCATGGAATGACTAGGAATTACATAGAATGCTGGTATTACGTATATAGATTGCCGGTAACATCTACATTATACAGAGTCTCCAGTGTGTCGGACGGCTGAAGTTACTATAGTTATAGTAGATCTGATATTGATCCCGTTCGAAATAAATAAGAGAATGCCGGTATTACGTATATAGATTGCCGGTAACATCTACATTATACAGAGTCTACAGTGTGTCGGACGGCTGAAGTTACTATAGTAAAGAATGCCGGTATTACGTATATAGATTGCCGGTAACATCTACATTATACAGAGTCTACAGTGTGTCGGACGGCTGAAGTTACTATAGTAAATATTGATCCCGTTCGAAATAAATAACATATGGACCTACCTGTCACCCTGTCATAACTATTCACTTCACTGCACTCCATATACAGCTACCTACATCTACTACCTGGTGTCAAGAAAATTATTTATCACACGATATTTTTTTACAGCGGGAAAAAGTGCGCTGAAAAACTTACTCATTTCACATTTTTCCCCTAAAACTCCCTCTTGTCAAACGAAAATTCTCCCCCTTCTGCGTTTGTGTGTGTGAATTCTCTCCCTTCCTCTTTCTCCCTCCTCTCTTTTTTCCCTTTCCTCCCTCTTTCTCCCTGTCCTCTCTCTCTTTCTATCTGCCACCTAAAAAAAAAAAAAAAAAAAAAGAAATGATTTTGCCGATGAAGGGTAATTTTTTCAGAACTTTTTTTCTCTCCTTTCCTTCACTTTTTTTTTTACTGAAAATATTATTTCACTAAATTCCCCAACACCCCCCGCCCCTTATACCCAGGGAGGGCAGGGTACAGACCGTATATCCGTCAAATCAAGAATAATAATAAACTGAATATTAAACAAATTAGGTAGGTACATAGGTACTGATTTTCTCTAATCACTAAAAAATTCCCGGAGGGACGGACCCTGCTTGTTTTTACTGAAAATATTATTTCACTAAATTCCCCAACACCCCCCGCCCCTTGCCCAGGGAGGGTAGGGTACAGACCGTATATCGGAACACAAAAGGATTTATGGGGATATCTCTATGCGTGCAGGAGCATATTTTGAGCCCCTAACTTTTTAATCCCCAAATTGATATGGGGGGGAAAGATAGGGGGAAGGTATGGATTTTTTTTTTTTGAAAATGGCCCGTATACTAGGTTCATATTATGGACCCCTTTGTTTGTTCATGGAGGTTAATCAACCTGAACTTTTTTTTTTTGTAAATAAATTTCAGCAAAAAACAAGAGAACACACATGTTGGAAAGGTAAATACAAATGTTCAACATAATCATGATTGTTCAAAGCTAAACATTTCAGTCATGGTGGGAGTGAAAATTAAATTAGGTGCTCTCTCTCTCTCTCTTTTCCTTTCTCTCTCTCTCTCCCTCCCTACCTCTCATTGTCCCTCTCCCTCCCACTAAATAGATTTTTTCTAAAAATAACTTTGACATATTTCGCTAGTTAGCTAAATACCAATTCTCCGAGCTTGTCAACTTTTTACGACCGTTTCAAGCGTACTGTGAAACTTCAAACTGCTTGTTTTTGTACTTTTTGTGTTTTTGGAAGAAATACCTCGGTAACTTTATAATGTAGCTCTTGGTTGTAATTACTTAGGTAGAATACGTCAATACGTATTATCTGGATTTGAAAAAATACTTAATTTTAATTTCGCCTTGTACTTTTTTGTCTTCAAATTGTCTTTAAAATTCCTGCTCACGTTAGATTCGTGTCCGAAAAAATTAAAATACGCCGTTCCTGAACACCCCAAAATGGGTTAAATAAACTCCATGCACTCACTTGAACTTGTAGTTTTTAACTAGTGGTTGACCCGTCCTTTGTACGGGACCACCACACACACAAACACACCCCCACACACACACCACACCCATCACACACATCCCACCACACACACACACCACACCCACTCTCTCTCTCTCTCTCTCTCTCTCTCTCTCTCTCTCTCTCTCTCTCTCTCTCTCTCTCTCTCTCTCTCTCTCTCTCTCTCTCTCTCTTCATCTTCTCTTCCCCTTCCTTCTGTTCCTTCTGATTTCATAATAGGTATAAAGATATTGTTATGTTCTCTCTTCCGTATTAGAATCATCTTTTTCTTATTTTAATTCCTTTTGCTAATGTGGTTGAGTTTCATAGGTTCTTTTATTATTTGTTTCTTTTTATTGTCTGTTCTTCTTCCATTAACTAGCTGGTATTTCTTTCTGAATCTGGAAATTCTTCTCATACTTTTTTTACGCTTTTTGACAATAGTTAGTTATTGTATCTGCTTTTTTACTTTCTATTATTTACGAAGATATGTAGTCTGCAGCATCCAATGTAACCTTTTGTATCATCTTCAGAATCTTTGTGTACACTTTGTGTGTCTTTTGCAATAAATTACACCTAGGACAACTACCTGTGTCATGTTTGTTGTATTGTGAGGGGTGTGAATAATTTTTATCGCCTCCTAGACAGTTTTTTGAATCCCTCTGAATTTGTGACGCCCTTCAGACACATGGCTTTGGTTTTTTAAATATTTTGGAATGTAATTTACTTACTTTTTTTTTTCTTAGTAGTAGAGGTGGATTATCTTTGACAACATGTTCTTCTTCGCCTTCTGCTCATTATTCTCTTCTTCCTTTTCTGTCTTTCTTCATTCATCCTTTCTTTGTTCTTTTAGTTTCAACTTTCAAAACTGTTATTGCCTTAGCCTTACTGTATCCTATATCGTTTATAACTTCTTGAAACCCTATAATTTTTTACATCTTCTTGTTACCCTGTAAGTATCGTTTATAACTTATTATACAGCGCGAATTATTTATGAGCTTATTAACTCCGAGACTTGTAGAACTTTGCAGTGAAAAAGTGTGATGTGCACAACAAGACTTGATTGTCGGAGGGTTCGTCCATATAATGACTTTAATTTCTCTTGTAATTAATTAAAGCCCAGACATTCCTCGAAGACGTTAATCATGTGGTGGGTGTGAATAATTTTTATCGCCTCCTAGACAGTTTTTTGAATCCCTCTGAATTTGTGACGCCCTTCAGACACATGGCTTTGGTTTTTAGATATTTTGGAATGTAATTTACTTACTTTTTTTTTCTTAGTAGTAGAGGTGGATTATCTATGACAACATGTTCTTCTTCGCCTTCTGCTCATTATTCTTCTTCCTTTTCTGTCTTTCTTCATTCATCCTTTCTTTATTCTTTTAGTTTCAACTTTCAAAGCTGTTATTGCCTCAGATAATGCCAGCTCTAGGTTCGCAGAAAGGCAGTCGGCCTAAATGCTTTAAAGATTGCCCCATTAAATAATGTGCCCTTTATTGTCTGTACGTAAGTATTTATTATTATTTTTTTCCTTGCCATTTAAGCATACATTATAATATTAAAGAGTCCAATTAGATAAATAAGTAGGTATTGCTTAACCCTGTATGACCTGTATCCTATATTGTTTATAACTTCTTAAAACCCTATAATTTTTTACATCTTCTTGTTACCCTGTAAGTATCGTTTATAACTTATTTTTACTTACTTTTTTTTTTCTTAGTAGTAGAGGTGGATTATCTTTGACAACATGTTCTTCTTCGCCTTCTGCTCATTATTCTCTTCTTTCTTTTCTGTCTTTCTTCATTCATCCTTTCTTTGTTCTTTTAGTTTCAACTTTCAAAACTGTTATTGCCTTGGATAATGCCAGCTCTAGGTTCGCAGAAAGACAGTCGGCCTAGAATACTTTAAAGATTACCCCATTGAATAATGTGCCCTTTACTGTCTGTACTTAAGTATTTATTATTATTTTTTTCCTTGCCATTTAAGCATACATTATAATATGATAGAGTCCAATTAGATAAATAAGTAGGTTAATTAAAAAAAGAAGTATTCAAAGTTTTTTTTTTTTTTAAGAATGCAGTCAAGTGATAGCTATTATTAGGTAGGTGTTGGGTAATTATTTTTAGAATCAGTTTCATACTCTTTTCCTCAGGACTTTGTTACATTGTAGACCTGATATGCTTATGTCTAGTTGTCTAGTACTAGAAGTAGTCGATCTGACAGGATGCTTAATAAAACCTCCTAAAAGTTCTCCTGATAACTATCAGCTCATTATTTCCAAGTTTAAAATCAATCAATTTTTAATGAGATCAAAAATAATAATAATAATAAAAACGAGTACATACTTTTTCATGATACTCCGTAAAAAAATGATCCATGCAAGAATTTGAAATCCAATTCTTGGTCAGATCAATAAAAAATCAAATACCTATGAGGTGCACTTACTTTACACCTTTCATGTCTTCTTCAAGGACAAAATATCGACCAATTTGGCGTGCCAAGTACTTGGGTTGGTACCATAAAATAATGTTGGATTTTTTACTCAAATTAGTTATACATTTTTCCCGACCAATTTGGCGTGCCAAGTACTTGGGTTGGTACCATAAAATAATGTTGGATTTTTTACTCAAATTAGTTATACATTTTTCCCGACACTTACTTCTCTTTCTCATCTTTTTAATGAGACAAATTTCTCTCTTGACGAGTGAAATTCTTGTCATTCCAGAGATGTTTTGATAAACTTTATTTTGCGGAGACTGGAGTAAATAAAATTGTCACTAGTCCATAAAATTTTGAAGTTCTAAGTATAACTTTATGAGTTGGGACTTTGGACTTATTACAGATAATTTTCCGACATAATTTCTAACATAATATTGCAATTTTCGGTCTGAGTGACATTTTGCATCATCTGTGACACAAACATATGTTTTTGCTAATAGGTAGGCATATATCGACACCATTTCTTTTTCATTGGTATTGTTAACAACATTCTACATTAGAACAACAGTTTTACCCAAAAACGGTCAATGCAGGGCTTGCCCCTCCTTCCTAAAAGCCCTCAATCTCAAGATATTAAATTAAAATTTGTACATTAATGTGAACGTATACAAATTAATTCTTCGTTAGTATCTTTACTTGAAAATAATTCGTGCTTTAGGAGGGATTTCAAATCCTCGATCCACGGTTGTAACAAATGACCTCATCAAATAAACATGTTTTTGGTTTTTTCTCTATTTTTTTTTCTTCTTCTCTGAGTGTACTTTCCTTCTGACTATAAATCAGCCACGTTTTTGATGACAGGATGTTATGTAACCGGAACCGACACCTCAAGAGTGCAGACCTCCTGTTAGAACAATGGTCGGATTCCTGGAAAAATTCCAGCGGCTTAGTAGGCATTGAAAAAAATAGCCCAACTTTGAAGAATAATTTTACCAATATCCATGCACTTCTGGTGCTCCAGGGATTTTGCAGTTATATATCGACACCATTTCTTTTTCATTGGTATTGTTAACAACATTCTACATTAGAAAAACAGTTTTACCCAAAAAGGACCAATGCAGGCCTCGCCCCTCCTTCCTTAAAAGCCCTCAATCTCAAGATATTAAATTAAAATTTGTACATTAATGTGAACGTACCTATACAAATTAATTCTTCGTTTGTGTCTACTTGAAAATAATTCGTGCTTTAGGAGGGACTTCGAATCCTCTATCCACGGCTATAACAAATGACCTCATCAAATAAACATGTTTTTGGTTTTTTCTCTATTTTTTTTCTTTTTCTCTGAGTGTACTTTACTTCTGACTATAAATCAGCCACGTTTTTGGACAGTTTGGTGGAAACATGTTTATTATGCTGGGCTTCTTGTTTAGGTGTGCTTGTGTCGTGGTAGTCTTGTTGGAGATAAATCTTCGGGAACAAATTAAGATGTTTTATGGCTATCGTGGTTATCTTTGACCATCTTCATAATCTGGCTTTGTTTAGAGCCTTCTCTTAGTTTTTAAGTGTCTGAAATGTAATTATGTGTGAGTGTTTTTATTTTGAAACACCACTTTTGAAATTAAAACTGAAATAAAACTCGATGCATTCAAAAATCCAGGGCCCAGTTTTACAGGTCTTCAGTCCTCTGTTAAAAGGAGCGTTTTCAGACCCTTAAGTAGAAGAACTTAGTTGGAAAGGTAAATACAAATGTTCAACATAATCATGATTGTTCAAAGCTAAACATTTCAGTCATGGTGGGAGTGAAAATTAAATTAGCTGCTCTCTCTCTTCCTCTCTCTCTCTCTCTTTCTCTCTTCCTCCTCTTCCTCTCATTGTCCCTCTCCCTCCCACTAAATCGATTTTTTCTGAAAATAACTTTGACATATTTCGCTAGTTAGCTAAATACTTTTAGGTTGTAGTGGTTAGTAGGGAGGACTTCGGATCCAGAGGTTGGTGGTTCAAGACCAAGTCAATCTATGGAATTTAGGGGACTCATAGAGGGTATGAATATGAACACAGGAATTTTGAACAAGACCTTCTAACCTCCTATAGATTACTGGTAGCTCTTCTGCCCTTGCCCTATACTTAGGTGTACTGGTAAATTTCCTCTTCTCCCTACCTCTCATTGTCCCTCTCCCTCCCACTAAATCGATTTTTTCTGAAAATAACTTTGACATATTTCGCTAGTTAGCTAAATACTTATACCTTAGGTTGTAGTGGTTAGTAGGGACGACTTCGGATCCAGAGGTCGGTGGTTCAAGACCAAGTCAATCTATGGAATTGAGGGGACTCATAGAGGGTATGAACACAGGAATTTCGAACAAGACCTTCTAACCTCCTATAGATTACTGGTAGCACTTCTGCCCTTGCCCTATACTTAGGTGTACTGATTTCGAACAAGACCTTCTAACCTCCTATAGATTACTGGTAGCTATTCTGCCCTAGCCCTATGCTTAGGTGTACTGGTAAATTTCCTCTCCCAACATGGGACATGAGTATTTGAGACAGTATTGTTGTGTGTTTCAGTGTATTTGTTGTATGTAGATATCTCTTGTTTTGTGATATGGTCATACTGGTGGGGTTATCCCATATCCTAGTTGACAATGCGGGTACCCTCCTCTAAAAAACTTGTATACAATCCCACAGAATATAAGTAAATATAAAAAATAGAAAGTAATAAGGAAGAAGAAGAAGGCGAAGAAACACAATAATAAACCCCTTTCATTGCCTTCCTTATTTTTCTGTAATCCTATCTCTCTCTCTCTCTCTCTCTCCCCCCCCCTCTTCCTCCCTTCCTCTCTCTCTCTATTTCTATCTTTGTTTCTTTCTCTTTCACTTTTTCTTCTCTATCTCTCTCCCTCTCTCTCTCTCTCTCTCTCTCTCTCTCTCTCTCTCTCTCTCTCTCTCTCTCTCTCTCTCTCTCTCTCTCTCTCTCTCTCTCTCTCTCTCTCTCTCTTCATCTTCTCTTCCCCTTCCTTCTGTTCCTTCTGATTTCATAATAGGTATAAAGATATTGTTATGTTCTCTCTTCCGTATTAGAATCATCTTTTTCTTATTTTATTCCCAATGAAGGTTCATACCAAATTTGGTGCTTTCCTGAATAAATGCAGCTTTTGGCCAAAATTGTGACGTTGGGCCACCCACTATTTGTTTCTTTTTATTGTCTGTTCTTCTTCCATTAACTAGCTGGTATTTCTTTCTGAATCTGGAAATTCTTCTCATACTTTTTTTACGCTTTTTGACAATAGTTAGTTATTGTATCTGCTTTTTTACTTTCTATTATTTACGAAGATATGCTCTTATTTTAATTCCTTTTGCTAATGTGGTTGAGTTTCATAGGTTCTTTTATTATTTGTTTCTTTTTATTGTCTGTTCTTCTTCCATTAACCAGGTATTATTAACTGGCTGGTATTTCTTTCTGAATCTGGAAATTCTTCTCATACTTTTTTTTACGCTTTTTGACAATAGTTAGTTATTGTATCTGCTTTTTTTACGAAGATATGTAGGTAGTCTGCAGCATCCAATGTAACCTTTTGTATCATCTTCAGAATCTTTGTGTACACTTTGTGTGTCTTTTGCAATAAATTACACCTAGGACCACTACCTGTGTCATGTTTGTTGTATTGTGATTCTTATTTTTATTCCTTTTGCTAATGTGGTTGAGTTTCATAGGTTCTTTTATTATTTGTTTCTTTTTATTGTCTGTTCTTCTTCCATGAGCCAGGTATTATTAACTGGCTGGTATTTCTTTCTGAATCTAGATATTCTTCTCATACTTTTTTTTTACACTTTTTGACAATAGTTAGTTATTGTATCTGCTTTTTTAGTTTCTATTATTTACGAAGATATGTAGTCTGCAGCATCCAATGTAACCTTTTGTATCATCTTCAGAATCTTTGTGTACACTTTGTGTGTTCTTTTGCAATAAATTACACCTAGGACCACTACCTGTGTCATGTTTGTTGTATTGTGAGGGGTGTGAATAATTTTTATCGCCTCCTAGACAGTTTTTTGAATCCCTCTGAATTTGTGACGCCCTTCAGACACATGGTTTTGGTTTTTAAATATTTTGGAATGTAATTTACTTACTTTTTTTTTCTTCTTCTTTCTTAGTAGTAGAGGTGGATTATCTATGACAACATATTCTTCTTCGCCTTCTGCTCATTATTCTTCTTCCTTTTCTGTCGTTCTTCATTCTTTTAGTTTCAACTTTCAAAGCTGTTATTGCCTCAGATAATGCAAGCTCTAGGTTCGCAGAAATGCAGTCGGCCTAAATGCTTTAAAGATTGTCCCATTAAATAATGTGCCCTTTGTTGTCTGTATTTAAGTATTTATTATTATTTTTTTCCTTGGCATTTAAGCATACATTATAATTCTCACGTTCAACTTTTTAGTCGTTCAACTGTTGTTGTTCAACTTTAAAGTTGAAAGTTGAATATGTTTTTTGTTCTCACGTTTCAACCGTTTTCTTGAATGAATTGAACGATTTTTCATTCAGTTTTCTTGGTATTGAAGTCTTTCTCATCTTTTTAATGAGACAAATTTCTCTCTTGACGAGTGAAATTCTTGTCATTCCAGAGATGTTTTGATAAACTTTATTTTGCAGAGACTGGAGTAAATAAAATTGTCACTAGTCCATAAAATTTTGAAGTTATAAGTATAACTTTATGAGTTGGGACTTTGGACTTAAAGCAGATAATTTTCCGACATAATTTCTAACATAATATTGCAATTTTCGGTCTGAGTGACATTTTGCATCATCTGTGACGCAAACATAGGTTTTTGCTGATAGGTAGGCATATATCGACACCATTTCTTTTTCATTGGTATTGTTAACAACATTCTACATTAGAAAAACAGTTTTACCCAAAAAGGACCAATGCAGGGCTCGCCCCTCCTTCCTTAAAAGCCCTCAATCTCAAGGAGTAAAAGTTAGGGTAAAAGAACACTCAAATAAGCATCATTCAATAGGATAAGGAAAGTCGTGTGATGTTCACACCAGATTTTTATTCATGTATTCTATTCCACCTAAAAGCGGAGTAAATATGATTTGTAAGCGTGAGTAAATTGAAGCTAGTTGGGAGTACGATGTTGTGACGCTAAACGGGAGGGCGTTGGTTCAAGGTACGGAATTTTTTCCTGCATATAATGAGATAGGTAATTCGATCACAGTGTAAGTTGTACTTGTAGCCGACAGCAGGAGCAAAGGGACTTTTCAGTCTTATTTGAGCAGTGTAAAATAAGAACGATTATTATTTTTGTATTATGATGGGTATTTAATACCACAACTTCAGAAAATCGGTCGTAAACTTCATAAGCATGATTGATGTCTATTTTTTGACTCGAGTTCCAGTAACTATTTTTTACAGTAAGGCTTGAATGTTAACATCAGAACTATTAATTTAAATTTAACTTTGAAAAGGTGGGAGGAAAGATAGGTAATTCGATCACAGTGTAAGTTGTACTTGTAGCCGACTGCAGGAGCAAAGGGACTTTTCAGTCTTATTTGAGCAGTGTAAAATAAGACCGATTATTATTGTTGTATTATGGGAACGATTATGGATTGATTGATTGATATGATGGGAATTTTAAATACCACAACTTCAGAAAATCGGTCGTAAACTTCATAGGTAAGCATGATTGATGTCTATTTTTTGACTCGAGTTCCAGTAGCTATTTTTAACAGTAAGGCTTGAATGTTAACATCAGAACTGTTAATTTAACTTTGAAAAGGTGGGAGGAAATATGACTAGAAATTAGTCCAAGGAATTAAATCCTGGAGGTACACACACACTACAATTTTTTATTGTCCATAAAACTTACACAAAAGAACATCATGTGGAAAGGCCCTCTTGAAAAGAAAAGGCAGGGAACACCCCTCCGTGTTTTCCCAGGCTAAAATTTCTGTGGTTAAAAAACACTAAAATTTTTAATCTTTTACAAAAACCGCCGCCATACACTTCTCGCGGTAGCTTTTTACAATTTAGAAACATTTTAATATTTTAATTTTTATATTTGTTTCGCTGCCTAATGTAGGGAACAAGTGGGGAGGTTGGGTAGGTATGTAATAAAGTCTTCGTATGGTGTATGTGTATGAATACTAGAAGTAGTCGATCTGACAGGATGTTATGTAACCGGAACCGACACCTCAAGAGTGCAGACCTCCTGTTAGAACAATGGTCGGATTCCTGGAAAAATTCCAGCAACTTAGGCATTAAAAAAAATAGCCCAACTTTGAGGATAAGAATAATTTTACCAATATCCACTTCTGGTGCTCCAGGGATTTTGCAGTCCAAATGTCCAATACTGGCAAGATAAGCAAATATTTATTCTAACAGTATAAACAAGGAACTAGTACTTATATTTAGTTCTTTTGATGTTCACTTTATTAAATCATCTAAAATCTAAATTTTATAGTACCGTACTTGATGAATTTTTCAAGAGCAGTGCCAAAGCTCGACTCATTTGTCAAGTGAAAATTTCATCTACCTTTCTGTCCCGTAAAGTTACATTACCTGTTTTAGTACCGTACCATATTATTCCAGTTTTAATAGAAATCTAGATGTGACTGATAAAACTAGAGTTTTTAGTCCAAGAGATGAAGACTAGAAGATTACCCTCTGTGCACCAGAACCAGAAAACACATTAGGAGAACATGTCAAAGTCCAAAACAATTACTTCAAACAAAAAATTGTACTAATTTTGTCCGTACATACTCGTACATTTGTGATGTTTATGATAAAGAACTCGCAATTTGTGGTCCAAATCCCAATGTAGCAGGCAAATTACATATACACATTTTGTAGATCTAGTAGAGATGGCAGGAATTTGTGTTGCTTATTATTCCAGTTTTAATAGAAATCTAGATGTGACTGATAAAACTAGAGTTTTTAGTCCAAGAGATGAAGACTAGAAGATTACCCTCTATGCACCAGAACCAGAACTCACATTAAGAGAACATGTCAAAGTCCAAAACAATTACTTCAAACAAAAAATTGTACTAATTTTGTCCGTACATACTCGTACATTTGTGATGTTTATGATAAAGAACTCGCAATTTGTGGTCCAAATCCAAATGTAGCAGGCAAATTACATATACATATTTTGTAGATCTAGTAGAGATGGCAGGAATTTGTGTTGCTCAAGAGATGAAGACTAGAAGATTACCCTCTATGCACCAGAACCAGAACTCACATTAAGAGAACATGTCAAAGTCCAAAACAATTACTTGAAACAAAAAATTGTACTAATTTTGTCCGTACATACTCGTACATTTGTGATGTTTATGATAAAGAACTCGCAATTCGTGGTCCAAATCCAAATGTAGCAGGCAAATTACATATTACATATACATATTTTGTAGATCTAGTAGAGATGGCAGAAATTTGTGTTGCTCTATCATTAAACCGTCTTCGAAACGGTATACTGAGTCCGTTTGAACTCTCAAGACAAGATGACTTTTTTGATAGCTCTAAATAAAGTATGTAATGACGTTAAGAAGAAGAAGAAGAAGAAGAAGAAAAAAAAAGAACAAGTATCAAAGAGATAAGAGGTACACATAATTATTGCAATGGAATGTTTGTACTCGTATGTCTCAGGTATTTATAATATGTAATGGCCTTATGTTGATATAGCCTGCTGTGTGTAAACGGTAAATAAATACATTTTCTGTATTGTTTTGTACAACATTTTGTGTTGTGTTTTTACTTTTTTAGCAAAATGCTTAGAACAAGTATCAAAGAGATAAGAGGTACACATAATTATTGCAATGGAATGTTTGTACTCGTATGTCTCAGGTATTTATAATATGTAATTGCCTTATGTTGATATAGCTTGCTGTGTGTAAACTGTAAATAAATACATTTTGTGTTGTGTTTTTTACTTTTTTAGCAAAATGCTTGATTGTATAAAGTAACTGAATAAAATTGTTTATTACTTAGGTAGATTTTGTGCGAAATTGGACAACACATTTCCTTGGTATTGACCCTCTGCTTTTCAAATTTATTTAGGTATTTTAATTTATTTTTGTCAATTTTATCCTGTCTTTTCTCCCTCTCTTTCGTTCCATTTCCCTCTTCTCATACGAAAATACCGGCAACAACTGAAATTCGATAGTCTGATGGTTTTAACTGTATGAAAAAGTTCTAAAAGAAAAAACTCAGCTTCACATTTGATCAAAAGTCATAAACTACCTATCTATACTATTTATATACATATGAAAAAAAGAGGAGAGAAAGAGAAAAAGAATCAGTGATCAGTGGTTCGTTCCTTTTTCCCCTTCTCAATCTCATACGTATAAAATCGTAAATACCGGAAACAACTCTACTGAAATTCGATAGGCTGATGGTTTGAACTTTACGAAAAAGTTAAAAAAGAAAGACCTGAGCTGCACATGGGAAACATTACAAGAAAAACGATCGGACTAAAGAAGAAAGACACAAGTCCACGACTAATTATCATGCAAAAAAAAGAAGAAAAAATCTTGTTTCTTATTTCAGACAGACATTATCTCGAGACTTGCACTGAGCTGCACATGGGAAACATTGCAAGAAGAAAGATCGGACTAAAGAAGAAAGACACAAGTCCACGACTAATTATCATGCAAAAAAAGAAGAAAAAATCTTGTTTCTTATTTCAGACAGACATTATCTCGAGACTTGCATCTCTTGTCTCTGAGGTAATCATAAAGTGTCATAGACTCTAATTTATGGAATCCATACGGCACAAATGTCATGTACTTTTGTACATGGTAAAATGTACTTTCGTACCGATAAGTACCAAGGGTTCTCCATCTCTCCCTTCTTTCTCATAGTAAAGAATTCTTTTTATTTTTACGAAATAGACTCTAATTTATGGAATCCATACGGCACAAATGTCATGTACTTTTGTACATGGTAAAATGTACTTTCGTACCGATAAGTACCAAAGGTTCTCCATCTCTCCCTTCTTTCTCATAGTAAAGAATTCTTTTTATTTTTACGAGTAGGTATTACGAGTATTATTGTCAAGGAAAGGGTTCCTTAACCCCTGATAAATTCTTTTCCTCAATTCTCCGAGCTTGTCAACTTTTTACGACCGTTTCAAGCGTACTGTGAAACTTCAAACTGCTTGTTTTTGTACTTTTTGTGTTTTTTGAAGAAATACCTGGGTAACATTTTAATGTAGCTCGTAGAATTAGGTAGAATACGTACCTATTATCTGGAATTGAAAAAAATACTTAATTTTATTTTCGCCATGTACCTACTTTTTTGTCTTCAAAATTTGTACGTACCTACTTGTCTTTAGAATTCCTGCTCACGTTAGATTCGTGTCCGAAAAAATTAAAATACGCCGTTCCTGTGAACACCCCAAAATGGGTTATGGATGCATAAGGAGTAAGAATAACTAAAAATTTCACGATTCTAAGCAATGTACAGACAAATCTACAATTTTATTTATATAGATTGTCAAAATTTAATTTATGTCCCCCTCAGTTTTTATTGGGCTTTCTCATATTTTTTTTATTGCTTTCCATATATTAATGTAAGGTGTTATTTTCAAAACACTTAATCTCGTTAAAATGGTCGTAAATAATTGCTTCATTTTAAAAACATTAGCTGGAATGAGATCTGGGGATCAAAGCAAGATGATTTATATAGATTGTCAAAATTTAATTTATGTCCCCCTCAGTTTTTATTGGGCTTTCTCATATTTTTTTTATTGCTTTCCATATATTAATGTAAGGTGTTATTTTCAAAACACTTAATCTCATTAAAATGGTCGTAAATAATTGCTTCATTTTAAAAACATTAGCTAGAATGAGATCTGGGGATCAAAGCAAGATGTGTTTGTTTTAGTGGGAAATTGTTAGGGAGGATTATTTTTTACTTTCCTTATATCATATAGGAAGGAAAGTAATGTAATCGGGTAACATTTTCGATGGTCAGTTTTCAGTGCCAAAACACGTTTCGAGGTCTCTAGAGCCTAAATCCCAAGTTTTTTTTTTCCTTCTATCGAAGCCCTTGGATCTCACCTACTTTATGATGTATATTTGTTTCCAGTCGGTCGACTTCGATTGTAGTGTGTGGACGCACCTTAATCTGTTTTTCCACGCGGTGGCTCTCTCTGTTGTGTTGCTGTCTGCTCTTCTGTCTCTGTGTGTTCTGGGAAGAGTTTAGAGCTTAACGCGTATTTATAGCGCTAATAGATTAAGATTTAGGATTTAGACTATTAATAGCCTTTTGTCCTGAAAGCTCAAAAGGTATAAGGGACGGACTATTGTATTCGCTTCGGTGTCTGTCACTCGCTCGCTCGGTAATAGCCTTTTGTCCTGAAAGCTCCACTAGTTGCATCCTGCTAATTTGCCAAAACGCTAAGCTTCTTACTAGGCCACTCAAGGTCATTTTTTGTTCTGAAAATGTTTACCTCAGCAGGAGCAATTTAAATGTCTTAAGGACAATTTTTATTCATGTATTCCACCTAAAATCGGAGAAAATATAATTTGTAATTGTAAGCGTGAGTATATTGAAGCTAGTTGGGAGTACAATGTTGTGACGCCAAACGGGAGGGCGTTGGTTCAATCCGAGCCAAGGAATTAGGTAGGTACATAGGTATTCTTTAACCACGATCGAATAAACTACGGGCTAAAAAATTCCCGGAGGGACGGGCCCTGCTTGTTTTAGTGGGAAATTGTTAGGGGGGATTATAGTGGGAATATGTTGGATAGGGATTAGTGGGGTCTAGAGGTGACACTTGTCCCGTGTTAAAACACCATTGTGACAATTCACAAAGTATAGCATGGTGACAACACACCATCACAATAGACATACTACAAAGGATAGTACGTCCACCTATAGCATATCCACGTCACTGACGTGTGATTGACAGGGTGACGAGTGACAGTTTCCAATCTCGTCGTGAAAAAATTAGCATATTCTGCTGTTGTGAGGACAGCATCTAGTGGTGTAACAAGCTATCGACTTGTGTAACAAGCAGCTTGAGGATGTTGAGATGGTTGATAAAAATCAACGGAACTGCAAACTGCATAAGTGATTACTATTGGTGACGTAAAAATGGGACCTTGAGAGATAATAATTTGTTGAATGTGCCCTCTTGCCTTGGATCCTGGGGATGGATGGCATTTTGGGCTGTGCAATCTTGCCCTAGCTTCATAAGGTTAAACCCATAACCTATTGAATTGCCTTTGAAGTTTTTAACCCAATTTTCGTGGACAAAATACTTTACTTTCTTTTAAGGTTTTCCTGAAGGAGCCCTTCCATCTAACCATTTCAGTGATACCAACTGACTTTTCTTTAGTATGATATTCATTTTCCTCCTCCTTCTTTTCTGATTTCAGGTAAGTGTGGACTCCTATACTGATCGATCTTGGATTGGACTTTTCCAACCCATTAGCTAGGAGAAAAGTATGCTATGTTACAAGAACTAGCTGCTTCCATAACGTCGCGTAAGATACCACTTTTATCTTTTTGGTTGTGGTAGGATTCGGCATTCGATTTTTGGCTGCTGAGGCTACCAAGGGTTAATTCTCCTCTTGCTGAACTGTCTTCTAAAGCAGCGTCCACACTACTATTTTAGATCGACATCGTCTGAAGCACATCCACACTAAAAATCTCATTTTTACTTTCCTTATATCATATAGGAAGGAAAGTAATGTAATCGGGTAAAATTTTCGATGGTCAGTTTTCAGTGCCAAAACACGTTTTGAGGTCTCTAGAGCCTAAATCCCAAGTTTTTTTTTTCCATTCTATCGAAGCCCTTGGATCTCACCTACTTTATGATGTATATGGGTTTCCAGTCGGTCGACTCCGATTGTAGTGTGTGGACGCGCCCTAATCTGTTTTTCCACGCGGTGGCTCTTTCTGTTGCTGTCTGCTCTTCTGTCTCTGTGTGACTTTATGATGTATATTTGTTTCCAGTCGGTCGACTTCGATTGTAGTGTGTGGACGCACCTTAATCTGTTTTTCCACGCGGTGGCTCTTTCTGTTGCTGTCTGCTCTTCTGTCTCTGTGTATTCTGGGAAGAGATTAAGCTTCGTATTTATAGCGCTAATAGATTAGGATTTAGACTATTAATAGCCTTTTGTCCTGAAAGCTCCACTAGTTGCATCCTGCTAATTTGCCAAAACGCTAAGCGTCTTACTAGGCCACTCAAGGTCATTTTTTGGTCTGAAAATATTTACCTGAGCAGGAGCAATTTAAATGTCTTGGAGGATTATAGTGGGAATATGTTGGATAGGGATTAGTGGGCAGAGAAGGGAGATTAGTGGAGATCTGATGGAGATGATTTAAATGTTAGTGGATAGCTTTGTAAGATAGCTACAGCATGGGAGCTTGGGAGCTATGACCGAGGTTCGAAGCCCAGCAGTAACATGAAAAATTTGAGTTACCTATAGGAAGAGATCTCCTTTTATCTTAAGTGAAATAATACTGATGATAAATTTATGTAGGCAATTAGGCTCCTACTTAGATACCTTCCTTCCCAACTAAACTTAATAAAATAATAGCCTTTTGTCCTGAAAGCTCCACTAGTTGCATCCTGCTAATTTGCCAAAACGCTAAGCTTCTTACTAGGCCACTCAAGGTCATGTTTTGGTCTGAAAATATTTACCTGAACAGGAGCAATTTAAATGTCTTAAGGACAACTTTTATTCATGTATTCCACCTAAAAGCGGAGTAAATATAGGTAATTTGTAAGCGTGAGTAAATTGAAGCTAGTTGGGAGTACGATGTTGTGACGCTAAACGGGAGGGCGTTGGTTAAATTCGAGCCAAGGTACGGAATTTTTTCCTGCATATAATGAGATAGGTAATTCGATCACAGTGTAAGTTGTACTTGTAGCCGACTGCAGGAGCAAAGGGACTTTTCAGTCTTATTTGAGCAGTGTAAAAACGATTATTATTTTTGTATTATGATGGGAATTTTAAATACCACAACTTCAGAAAATCGGTCGTAAACTTCATAAGCATGATTGATGTCTATTTTTTAACTCGAGTTCCAGTTACTATTTTTAACAGTAAGGCTTGAATGTTAACATCAGAACTATTAATTAAACTTTGAAAGGGGGGGAGGGGGAGGAAGAATTCTCCTCTTGCTGAACTGTCTTCTAAAGCAGCGTCCACACTACTATTTTAGATCGACATCGTCTGAAGCACATCCACACTAAAAACCTCGTTTTTACTTTCCTTATATCATATAGGAAGGAAAGTAATGTAATCGGGTAACATTTTCGATGGTCAGTTTTCAGTGCCAAAACACGTTTTGAGGTCTCTAGAGCCTAAATCCCAAGTTTTTATTTTTTTCATTCTATCGAAGCCCTTGGATCTCACCTACTTTATGATGTATATGGGTTTTCAGTCGGTCGACTTCGATTGTAGTGTGTGGACGCACCTTAATCTGTTTTTCCACTTCGTGGCTCTCTCTGTTGTGTTGCTGTCTGCTCTTCTGTCTCTGTGTGTTCTAGGAAGAGATTAAGCTTCGTATTTATAGCGCTAATAGATTAGGATTTAGACTATTAATATAAGCCTTTTGTCCTTCCCCCCCCCTCATAGGTATGAAAGGGGAGGGGGAGTACTAAGATATACATACTGGTAATGTCAAAAGTTCTGGGTATTTTTCCTGGCCTTCTCCATAGATCTTAGGATGGTGTTAACTCACATTCGTAACTTAGTTGGCCTGTGGTATCAACTTTTCAACCCTGTTTCCAAACTTTCCGTTTACCCTATGCTTGTCAAATCCCGTCACAGTTTACCTAGGAACCTAAAGTTAGAATTATGATTCCCCCTCCGTAAAAGTAGGGCTTTTCCCCCCTTTAACAAGCTAGGTAGGTATTTACTTAGGTATCAACTGGTAATGTCAAAAGTTCTGGGTATTTTTCCTGGCCTTCTCCATAGATCTTAGGATGTTTTTAACTCACATTCGTAACTTAGTTGGTCTGTGGTATCAACTTTTCAACCCTGTTTCCAAACTTGCCGTTCACCCTATGCTTGTCAAATCCCGTCACAGTTTACCTAGGAACCTAAAGTTAGAATTACGATTCCCCCTCCGTAAAAGTAGGGCTTTTCCCCCCTTTAACAAGCTAGGTAGGTATTTACTTAGGTATCATTTTTTTATTTCGAGTATGGGTGTGCATGTTCTTTACGGGTTTGCATGTTGATAGTTCTATTTGTGTGCATGTGGGGGCCGCGACCCCTAGAAGGGGGCCCCGGGAAGGGGCCTTGGGGCTGTGAGGATTTGGAACATGTCGAAAGCAGGGTGTCTACCAGACTGGAAAACCGGGAATTGTCAGGGAATCAGGGAATTTCACGGAGACTGGAAAAGTCAGGGAATAGTCAGGGAATTTCTAAACAAAAATGACAAAAATATTGTCAGGGAATTTCACGGAGACTGGAAAAGTCAGGGAATTGTCAGGGAATTTCTCAAAAAATTGACAAAAATCCATACACCGATTGATTTCTCGTGAAAAGTTACATAGGAAAGACTTCTTGGTCATCTTAAATACTCTAATGGAAACTCTTGTTGGAAAAAAAAATATGTTGAAATATTTGGAGATATCACAGAGAGGAGAGAGGGAGCAGAGAGAACCTTCCAGTCTGAAAGCAGAAGAGAGAAATGAGAGAATGAGCTCTGACAAAAAATCTAGGTCTGAAGAAACCTCCCCTTGACCCCCTACTACCAAAAACCATGTAGGGGGTCAGGGGAAATGTAGGGGTTGAGGGGAGGATTCTCCTACATTTTGACCATAGGTTTGAAGTTTGGACTTAATTTACTCATTTCCCCTTCATTTTCTTAAGTGGAAGGTCCTCATCGATTCTTCTGTGATAAGTCACCTATTCGCGGTTTGCTCGTGGTATTCGCGGTATCTGCG
>NW_007379748.1:37735-40970 GCF_000475195.1 Diaphorina citri | reverse complement strand
TAATAATACCTAGCAATAAAATAGATTATATGTGTCGTTCTATTATCTGGCAGACGGTTTTGTCTGGCAGGAAATTTTATATTACGGTTTTTGTAGGAAATGTGTAGAAGTTTTATGCTATGGTTTCCTGATTTGACTTTGACCCCACTTTGTCTCATTACAATCGCTTCGGAACTTTTGGCACATGCTTGTCTGAATCTAGAATAATTTTCTCTTACCATATATATTATGTACCTGTACCTATTACTTTAATTCTTCTCCTCCTCATCTTTTACCTCCTCCCATTCTTGTCTTTTGCTCCTCCTCCTCCTCCTCCTGCTCCTCTTGATTTTTCTTTTGGAATTGGGATTTGGCACTACGGACTAAGCTAAGTTAGGGAGAAGATTTTCAGGAATATTTTGGACTTTGAATTTTGGCTTTTCGTCTTCTTCTTCTTCTTCTTCTTCTTCGTGTTCTTCTTCTTCTCTTAAAGAGGAACAGAAAAAAAAAAACAGGAACAAAAACAAGAAGAGGAACAGAAAGGGGAAGAGGAACAAAAGCAGGAACAGGAACAAAAAGAGGAAGAAGAACAAAATCAGGAACAGGAAGAAAGGAAGGAACAGAAACAAAAAGAGGAATAAGAACGAAAGCAGGAACAAGAACAGAAACAGGAACAGGAATAAAAGCAAGAACAGGAACAAAGGAACAAAAAGAGGGACAGGAACAGAAAGAGGAAGAAGAACAAAAGAAGGAACAGGAACAAAAAGAGGAATAAGAACAAGAGCAGGAACAGGAACAAAAACAGGAAGAGGAATAAGAACAGGAAGAAGGCTGTATCACCTAAGTCTTTATTATTTTCATAAGTTTCAATTTTCAGGAGACAACCCTTACTAGATTTTCTTCTACTTCCGGCACACTTTGACTTACAAAGGCACAGTTTGACGAAGCCCCTATTTATAATTTCCCATACCCCAGGGGTCATATGACTGCAAGGAAACCCAAAGACCTCTCAAGGCACATTTTGATGGAGCCCCTATTTATAATTTCACATACCCCAGGGGTCATATGACTGCAAGGAAACCCAAAGACCTCTCAAGGCACACTTTGATGGAGCCCCTATTTATAATTTCACATACCCCAGGGGTCATATGACCGCAAGGAAACCCAAAGACCTCTCAAGGCACACTTTGATGGAGTCCCTATTTATAATTTCACATACCCCAGGGGTCATATGACTGCAAGGAAACGCAAAGACCTCTCAAGGCACACTTTGATGGAGCCCCTATTTATAATTTCACATACCCCAGGGGTCATATGACTGCACAAGGGTCACAGCGTGATGTGCTCACAGATATACAGAAGCTTTTGTTTAACAAAGTCATTTTAATATGAGATACAGAAACAGAGAGAGGGAGAGAAAAAGAGAAAGGAGGGAGAGAGAGAAAAGGGGGAAGGAGTCAGAGAAAAGGGGAGGGAAAGAGAAAGAAAGAGAGAGAGAGAGAGAGATGGAGAAAAAAGATGTGAGAGAGAAAGAATGATAGAAAGGATGAGAAAAAGCATAGGGGGAAGAAGAGAGAGAAATAAGATAGAAAGAGGGAATACGGGAGAAACCGAGAAAGAGGAGAAGAGGAAAGGGAAAGAAAAGGGGAGAAACTGTAAGAGGAAGAGGGACGGAAAGGGAGGTAGAGAGTTGTAGGATGACAAAATTTCATTTATTTATTTTTTTTTCCTTCTGAGAGGAGAAGAGGAAAGAGAAAGAAAAAGGGGAGAAACTGTAAGAGGAAGAGGGACGGAAAGGGAGGTAGAGAGTTGTAGGATGACAAAATTTCATTTAATTTATTTTTTTACTTCCTTCTGTTTTTTAACATCTCATGCTGTCTTTCACTCTCTCTCTCTCTCTCTCTCTCTCTCTCTCCAGGCGGTTATACGCATGCAGATATCAAACATGCACAACGGTTTTTTGTGATGGGACTCGAGTGAGATTTTTCAACTCGATTATTTTCTACTCGATTATTTTCCAACTCGAGTTGTAACTCGGAGGTGGTAAATTAATCGACGTTTAAATATTTTATTTCCTGGAAATTACACCGCGGCCGGTTCATCTTCTGACTAGGCGAGCGAGGTGTAGATATTTCGGGTTTTCGTTCGGGAACTCTCGGCATACGGATTGATACCACTATACCCCCTCCCCCCCTCTTAGTTCTCTTCTTGGATCATCATTAGTAAGAGGCAGAGAGGGGGGAGTGCCGGGGTAGTGAATCATGCTCAACTGTTTGTAACGGACTGTTTTTTGACGAATGATTTAGTACTCGAATTAGAAACTTGCATGGTGCAATAATTGGTGGCGAGTGTGGCGGTGAACTCTTGGTCAGAAACCAATGAATGTTTTTCCACTCGAGTGGAACAAAATATAATCGAGTGCACTCGAGTGAAGTCACTCGGAGGTCCTCGAGTAAAATCATTCACTCGTGCCATCAATAGGTTCTTACAATGATGGTCATGGGACTGGTGTGTTCCACATTCGCGTATTTGGCTGAATTAAGGCAGCCACTACAATTTTAGTTATCAGGTAGATCTACACAGGGAACCTGATCAGGTTCTAGGATTGAGTGGGCTAGCGTAAGAATAGGAACACAAGGGCATTGGCTGAATATTAAACGAGATTTCATTCCTGGCCGAAAATATTTCTATCCATAGAAATATCGAAATTATCATCCAGGTTTAAGGCCGTTAATATTTTTCTTCATTTTTAAAATTAAACTGTGCATTGCGCATAGTTAGCTTAGTTGGTAGTGCGTCTGGCGGGTGTAAGGTTAGGGCCGGGTTCCCGATTCCCGCCGGGTGTGGAGACGGATTTTTATCTGATGGGGGATAATGTTCGTTCTCGGGAAGGGCTGGGCTTTCTGTTCCTGTCTTCTTCTCTCTTCTTATTTCGGGGCGATTAAGCTAGCAGTTACAGTTCCCTCTGTCAAACTCTAAAAAAAAACAAAAAAAAAAAAAAACTGTGCTTGTATTTCAAAGGTTCTCGATATATTTACCCAATTAAGTGTTCAAATTTTTTTCCAAATCTCTACTAACTACTTAACAAGCAGGATGGTCTGCTCATGTCGAGACCCGCCCTATGGCGATCATTACAACGTTGCGGAACCCCCGCTTCTGACGTCAGACCGTCAAGGTTTGGGGCCTAGTGGCTAGAGTTTAACGTCTTTAGGGACCACCTTTACTTTGCGAGGAACTGGTTTTTGTTGGGATTGTT
>NW_007379748.1:28880-34523 GCF_000475195.1 Diaphorina citri | reverse complement strand
TGTCGAGTCCGTCTTTTTTCTTTGTTGAATCCTTGTTTGTCCGTTATTATTTATTTGTCGAGTCCGTCTTTTTTCTTTGTTGAATCCTTGTTTGTCCGTTATTATTTATTTGTCGAGTCCGTCTTTTTTCTTTGTTGAATCCTTGTTTGTCCGTTATTATTTATTTGTCGAGTCCGTCTTTTTTCTTTGTTGAATCCTTGTTTGTCCGTTATTATTTATTTGTCGAGTCCGTCTTTTTTCTTTGTTGAATCCTTGTTTGTCCGTTATTATTTATTTGTCGAGTCCGTCTTTTTTCTTTGTTGAATCCTTGTTTGTCCGTTATTATTTATTTGTCGAGTCCGTCTTTTTTCTTTGTTGAATCCGTGTTTGTCCGTCATTATTTATTTGTCGAGTCCGTCTTTTTTCTTTGTTGAATCCTTGTTTGTCCGTTATTATTTATTTGTCGAGTCCGTCTTTTTTCTTTGTTGAATCCGTTTTTGTCCGTCATTATCATTATTTATCTGTCGAGTCCGTCTTTTTTCTTTGTTGAATCCGTTTTTGTCCGTCATTATTTATTTGTCGAGTCCGTCTTTTTTCTTTATTGAATCCTTGTTTGTCCGTCATTATTTATTTGTCGAGTCCGTCTTTTTCTTTGTTGAATCCGTGTTTGTCCGTCATTATTTATTTGTCGAGTCCGTCTTTTTTCTTTATTGAATCCTTGTTTGTCCGTCATTATTTATTTGTCGAGTCCGTCTTTTTTCTTTGTTGAATCCTTGTTTGTCCCTCAATTATTTATTTGTCGAGTCCGTCTTTTTTCCTTGTTGAATCCGTCTTTGTCCGTCATTATTTATTTGTCGAGTCCGTCTTTTTTCTTTGTTGAATCCTTGTTTGTCCGTTATTATTTATTTGTCGAGTCCGTCTTTTTTCTTTGTTGAATCCGTTTTTGTCCGTCATTAATTCATTATTTATCTGTCGAGTCCGTCTTTTTTCTTTGTTGAATCCGTTTTTGTCCGTCGATAGCACAGATTCCATATTAGAATGAAAATATGACATTTTGATGGCACTTGAGTAAATGCAAGCATTTTTCACTCAAGAGTGATATTATTCGGTCGAAAACTTTTGAAACGGGACAGAGAGAAACCGGGAGACAGAAGGGGAGGGAGGGACAAAGAGAGAGAGAAACCGCTAGACAGAGGGCCCGAGGGGGATAGAAACAGAGAGAGAAAGGGAGAGAACGTGAGAGACGAAACGAAAAACAGATAAAGAGGGAGATAATTTTCTATTTGCCAAAACTTAACAAAAAATTGTGGAGAGGAATGACTTCTCTCTCTCTCTCTCTCTCTCTCTCTCTCTCTCTCTCTCTCTCTCTTTCAAAAGATTGTGGGGAGGGATGTCTCCTCTCTCTCTCTCTCTCTCTCTCTCTCTCTCTCTCTCTCTCTTTCTCTCTTGCTAGGATTTTTTCTTTCATTTGAGTCTTGTCGTCTTCTTTCTCTCCTCTTCCTCCTCCTTCTCCTCAACTTATTCTTTTTCTTCCAGTATTTTCTTCTCCTTGCTGGTTTTACTTGTTCTTGTTCGTCTTTTCCTACTCCCACTTTTTTTCTTGTTCCTAATCTTTTGGCTTTTTTTTTCCTCATATTATTTTACCCTACTTCCCACATGATTTTTGTTTTTGCTTCCCTCATCTTTTTTTGCCTTTCCCTCTCCTCTCCCTCCCTCTTCGTCTTCTTTTTCTCATTTTGTTCTCTTCTTCTAACCTTCTTTATTTTGTTTTCTTTCTATGTCCTATTGTCTCCTCCTTCTCTTCTCCCCCCTTCATTTTCATTTTCATCTTGCGTTCTTTCTATGTCTCCTCTCCTTCTCCTTCCTTCACATTCATTTTCTTTTGTCTCCTCTTCTTCTTCTTCTTCTTCTTCTTCTTCTTCTTCTTCTTCTTTCATTTTCATCTTCATCTTGTTTTCTTTCTATGTAGGTATATCTCACCTCTTCTTCTTCTTCTTTCATTTTCATCTTCATCTTGTTTTCTTTCTATGTAGGTATGT
Organism: Diaphorina citri; assembly: GCF_000475195.1. Classification (NCBI taxonomy): domain Eukaryota; kingdom Metazoa; phylum Arthropoda; class Insecta; order Hemiptera; family Psyllidae; genus Diaphorina; species Diaphorina citri. The sequence continues at coordinate 32,505 of NW_007379748.1, read as the reverse complement.
CTCACCTCTTCTTCTTCTTTCATTTTCATCATCATCTTGTTTTCTTTCTATGTAGGTATGTCTCACCTCTTCTTCTTCTTTCATTTTCATCTTCATCTTGTTTTCTTTCTATGTAGGTATGTCTCCTCCTCCTCCTCTTCTTTCTATTTCATCTCGTTCTCTTTCTATAGTGTCGCCTCCTCCATCTTCTTGTTTTCTTTCTTTCTCCCCCCACTCTGGCTGGCGTCACAGTAAATTACAGTGACTTGTAACTTTGCGTAAGTTTTGGCGCTCCTACGAGCTTATTTACTGCCGACATGTATGCTTCTCTGTTTGTTTGTTTATTATACTTATTTTGTATATTCTAAGATGATAATATTTTATTTTTGTTGGAAGAGGGAGGAGGAACAGAAGAAAAGAGGAAGAAAAGAAGAAGAAGAAGACGAAGAAGAAGACGAAGAAGAAGAAGAAGAAGAAGAAGAAGAAGAAGAAGAAGAAGAATTGGTTAGGTACACAGTTCCCTTTAAAAAAAAAAAGTTTGGAAGATCTTTGATAGAGGGAAACAGTTCTGAAAAATCTGAAACCAAGGCGCACATTGAGCTATGCCACTGAGGCGTCATTGTCTCGTCAGCTATGCCACTAACTGCTGGGGTCTTATTGTCTCGAAGAGAGGAGGACAAGGATAGGAGAAAGCCAGCCGTTCCTAGAACAAACCTTATTTTTTAAGGATAAAGTTCGCCACGGACGGTATTCGACCCGTGACCTATCGCTTACAGGGCAGACGAGCTACCCTCCAAGCTAACTAGGCTGGCTGTCTATTTTTACACCCTGCAGGTATTATCTAGGGTCTAGCTAGGCTTTATAGGGTCATGAAAAAGCCCTAGCAGGGCGATATGTCCGCTAGTTATATTCTTATCACGTAAGTGTCGTAATATGGTTTTCATTTTATTATAATACCTAGTAAAGAAATAGGGTAATAATAAAAACTAAAAGTAGGTAAAGCTATAATAAGAGAAAAGAGGAATAAAAAAAAGAGGCAGAAAAAGAAGAAGATGAGGAAGAAGGAGGAGGAGGAGGAAAAAGAGAACAAGAACGAATAGGAGGAAGAAGGAGGAGGTGGAGAAGAGAAAGAAGACTGGAATCGATAGACTGAGATTACAGAGAGACCTTTATGAAAGAAGAAGAAGAAGACGAAGAAGAAGAAGAAAGAAAAAATGAGTTGGAGTAACTACCCATAGTAACGTGAAAATACCACACATAAAGGTAAGTAAGTACCTACTAAACTTGTTTTTATTTTTACGAAGCAATAAGAGAAGAAAAATACGAGAGAACTGGGAAAAAGTTATAAAATTATAACTATCAAAGTCGGTATGGGTTGTTAGATGAAGGATTATGAATCAGAATAAAGATTATGATTAGCTATGAATAAAGAACCAGCACAACATAAAAGAAGAGCTGAAGAATCGCAAACGAGCGGGTTGGATTGCCTATAAGAAAATAAAGAACATCCTCACCGACCACCGACCAAAACATCCCCATATCCAGCAGAGCAGACCTGTTCAATAGCCACGTCCTTCCATCCATGACGTATGGCAGCGAATCCTGGAGCACCACCAAAGTAGAAGAAACAGGGCTTAGAGTTACCCAAAGAGCCATGGAAAGAAGGATCATGAACGTCAGCAAGAAAGACCATATACGAAACGAAGATATTAGAAATAGAAGCGGCATTAAAGATGTAGTTGAAAGAATCTGTGAACCAATGTAAAAGAAGATGGGCAGGACATGTCGCAAGACTGAAAGACGACCGCTGGACGTACCGCTTCACCATTTGGTGTCCCCGTCAATCCAAAAGATCTGTAGGAAGACCACCAATAGGATGGGAAGACCCTCTCGTCAAAATGGCTGGCAGGACATGGATGCGAGAGACCGCTGGACGTACCGCTTCACCATTTGGTGCCCCCGTCAATCCAAAAGATCTGTAGGAAGACCACCAATAGGATGGGAAGACCCTCTCGTCAAAATGGCTGGCAGGACATGGATGCGAGATGTTCAAGACCGAGAAAAATGGAGGAATTGCGACCTGCATCGGTGCATCGATGGTGACAGATATCTGGAGCTTCCAATGACATCACGGGTCCATCTAGGTAATCTTTTCTAGGTAAAAGAACCAAGGAATCAACCTTGGCACAAAAAAGGTTATGTTTTACTATCCCATCAAATCTTATCACCTGAAAACTAAATCATAAATATATCTTCTAGTGTAGGGCTTGTTAAACCTATACCCCCAATCTAGAAGTCAAGAGTCGTTCAAAAATGGGACTGTATTTTAAAATATTCCTTTTAGGGCTTACTGGGGATATCCTTAAAAACTCTTAAAAACAAGAGTCGCCACTGATTCAAATGATGGGATCATGGGAGTGCATTTTAAAATAAAAAATTGTACTCGTTTTTCGATTGCAAATATTTCAACAGGTTACTTTCTGGTGTTCTCGTGTTGACCCAGCACCTAAATGGGAAGTATGGGAATGTAATGGGAAGTGTAAAATGTAAAAGTAATGGGAAGCGTCTCTTCTCGCCCATCTGATGAGAGGCATACTACGGGATGGGCATGCTACGACACAGGCCACATGCGTCTAATGTAGCAGTTGTTCTACGAAATAAAAACGGCGATGGAACACTCATCTTTTTTAATATATAAAAAAAAAATAGATATCAAACTTGACTCTCTTTTTATCTCTCTACTCTCCAGGTATAACAATCTCAACTCAACTGAGTAATATCTAACAAAATAACACTACTCAAATCCACAGGATACAGTATGGGAAAGTTCAACTAGAAAATTTTATTACTGTTGGAGTCTGTGGGGTTGTTTTCAGGACACAAATTTACCAAAATACTGAGCTTTAGATAAGATTGAAGTTTAAAAGAAAAAGATGGAAAACCGGAGGTTCGTAGATTCGTATAAGCTTAACCCATCCCTGGGGCAAATTGCCCCTACACCTAAACCTCAGAGTGGGCTTTTTGTGTATGGAGTTAAGCTGCTGGAGGTTGATAAAGACTGAACGCGATCTGATGCGTTGTTGTGATGGCGCATGATCTGATAGGCCCTTTTAATACGATGCACGATAGGCTCTTTTAATAATTACTGTAGGAACGTAGGGGAACACGGGGCAAAACGATACCCCACCCTTTTTAGGAGCTAGGAAGTGCTGAGCTCTTTCGGATGAACTAGGAACTATTCCTGCAAGTGTATTCCTACCTACGTTACGTATGTACCTTTGACCCTGGCTGCTCTATTGCAAAAGGTAGACGGGCATAGAAAATTTCAAGGCAGGTCGTTAGACCAGTCCTAATTGTTTAAGAGATCAGTTTTTGGCTAAGGAAAATAGGAGGGAGCAGAAGAAGAAGAGAAGAAGAGGAACAAGAACAGGAAGAAGAACAAGAAAAAAAAAATCGTCCTCTGGGCCACTTAATTTGTCACAATTTGTGAGAAAACTGAGAACAATTAATTCATCTCACACCAGGGACCACCACCCTTGAGCGAACACCCTTAAAGCCAGAGCGGTATTTAGGAGGGGGCGAGGGGGCCCCCTCGAGCTACATTTTTCTCCTTTACTGTGCGTCAGACTCCGAAAAATTGGGGTCA
>NW_007379748.1:5435-28870 GCF_000475195.1 Diaphorina citri | reverse complement strand
TGACTTACAGTTGAGAAGTTGCGGGTTCGATACTCCCCTGTGTCAACAAATTTCCCTTTTATTTGTGAACCATTAACAGGTATAAGGATGTGAATAGTTGATCCCATGGGATTTTTCACGCCACAAATTTCCCTTATTCGTGAACCGTTACCAAATAAGCAAGTGAATAGTTAATCCCATGTGATTTTTCACGTAAAATCGAATGGTGCTACTTTTCTTTCATTCCGTTACCAAATAAGCAAGTGAATAGTTAATCCCATGTGATTTTTCACGCGGAATCGAATGGTGCTACTTTTAGGACTTTCTGACTTACAGTTGAGAAGTTGCGGGTTCGATACTCCCCTGTGTCAACAAATTTCCCTTTTATTTGTGAACCATTAACAGGTATAAGCATGTGAATAGTTGATCCCATGTGATTTTTCACGCCGAATCGAATGGTGAAACTTTTAGAACTGTCCGACTTACAGTTGAGAAGTTGCGGGTTCGATAATCCCCTGTATCAACAAATTTCCCTTTTATTACATTTTTTCACTTTCTATTATTTCTTTTCAAATACCTACGTATTCTGCAAATGTAATAGAAAGTCGTGTGATGTTCACACCAGATTTTTTCAATTATTTCTATGATTAGAAATTCTAATTATCTTCTTTGATTACATTCATCTTCATCAGGCTCTTCTCCTTCTCTTTTTCATTCGCTTCTTTTTCTAGTCAGATCCTCAATATACTTATTTGTAGTGTATCAATGTACCTTTTCTTCTTTTGTATTTGGTCTGTCCTTTGTCCGCTTTTCAATGATATCCCTGTTTGTTCCATTCAGTGTTTGTTTTTCATTAATATTCCTCCCATCTCTTCTTTCTAGTTGACCATCGTGTACTTTCTTGTAATTAGTTTTCAATGGATTCACAGTGTCACTAACTTTCCCATTGATATTAGATGCAATGGTAAGCTCATAAGCCGTAGAAAATGCTCTTGTAGTCTTGGATTGAGGTAGTCAGACCTGACCAGAGTTACTTTTGTTCCAAGAACTAATGAGTTTACCTTGATGTTTGTAAATTTGTCTGTGTAACTTTTTTTTGGTAGATATTTAGTTTCTTGTGTTCCCGAAAACAAAGTTTCGTTCAAAAAACTTTATAAGAACTCGAGGCAAAGAAACTACTGTGAATGGGGTTAAAAGAATAAGAATAGGGAATCGACGCCTTCAACGTCATCAGCTAGGGAGGGAGGTGAGGGTAAAGAGGCGCGAATGTGGGCGTGATACAGACGAGGATACAGACGAGGACGAGGGGGTGATACAGACGAGGATATGATGGATGGTGAGAATATCTCCGCACTGGCAAAGGGGTTGAGGCTCACGGGTGAATATATGCTTGTGAGTCAATCGAGTGTGGCCAATCCTGAGTCTCGTGAGCACCACCTCCTCCATCCTGTTGCTCCTTTGACTGGATGGCCACAGGACTGATCTTTTTTAACTTGTTTATCAGGATATTGTTGTTGACCTTAAAATATCCCTTACGAAGAACTATTTGAATACATTTTTTGGTTCGCCATGACTCCCGGACGGTTTGTCCGATATTGCTGAAATTTGGCAAACATTTTGTACACCTAAAGGTCTTTTGTTCTCTAGATTTTGGGCCCGATTGGTCGTCTGAAGGGTTCCTTACGAGGCCTTTTAGATAGTTCTACAGCTTACGATACTTCTTTTAGTCAAACCTACAAAACCCCCTTTCAGACATTTCTCTTCAGTTTTAGACACTTCACTAAACCACCAGGTACCTATCCAAGTAATGAAGAAAAAAAATCCATTACAAAAGTTGAATTACTTGAAGTTGATGAGTCTGTCATAATTTCGCTCGGTTGAGCATCCCTTCTGTTTTTGAAACGAGAGAAAAAAAGTTATCTGCGAAACTATAAATTGAACAAAAGTTCATGTATGAAGCAAACTTATTGCAACTTATTTCATCAGAGATATACTTCTTCTGATAGATATAGGTACATAATATAAGCGTAAGATCTACAGCTTACGATACTTCTTTTAGTCAAACCTACAAAACCCCCTTTCAGACATTTCTCTTCAGTTTTAGACACTTCACTAAACCACTAGGTATCCAAGTAAGAAAAAAAATCCATTACAAAAGTTGAATTACTTGAAGTTGATGAGTCTGTCATAATTTCGCTCGGTTGAGCATCCCTTCTGTTTTTGAACGAAACGAGAAAAAAAAGTTATCTGCGAAACTAGAAATTGAACAAAAGTTCATGTATGAAGCAAACTTATTGCAACTTACTTCATCAGAGATACCTATACTCTATACTTCTTCTGATAGATATAGGTACATAATATAAATGTAAGATAAGGGGCACGGTTGGTCAAGGGAGCCCGACCACCCCCTTCCCCTACCTTTGAGCTTCATTTTTCTCTTATGCTGTAGAATTCGAAAATTTGGAGCATCCCCCCCCCGTCCATTAGTGTTTGGACCCTCGGCCCCCCCCCTCAGTAAAATCCTGGATACTACCCTACTTAAAGCTAAATTATGATGAAGATTTCCGTATGGTACCTACTTACCTACCTTCTAGTGTACATTCAACCTCTTTCTCATGCAGTGTGTTTAGTTGTTTACCTTCTCTTTCGCCTCTTGGATAAGAAAAGTTGCGATATTGCATCAACTTTTTCTAATCTAAAACTTTTCCTCTAATCCAGACAAACTGAAACAGAGCTAGGAGAGAGAGAGAGAGAGAGAGAGAGAGAGAGAGAGAGAGAGAGGGAGGGAGAGAGAAAGTTATTTCAGGTATTGCTTTTTCATTAGCATCAAAAACTTGGAGTTGAAGGGTATTAGAATTTGGTAACGAAAAACAAGGGGATATCTATTTAGGTTGAAAGAGAACGTATGTACGAGTACTATGTACCAACAAGTTCCAAAAAAGGTACAAAATGAAGTACCTAGGTATAGAAATAAAATATTACCTCATCCCTAAAGGGGATTTAGCAAATAAAATATGTAAAATGAACAACAGAAGCGGGAAAAGTCAAATGAAACATTCTGACAAATTGTGCAGTTCTTCCATGTTCTTAACAGGACTATATTGGGTTAAGATACACATAAAATAGTTGCGATATTGCATCAACTTTTTCTAATCTAAAACTTTTCCTCTAATCCAGACAAACTGAAACAGAGCTAGGAGAGAGAGAGAGAGGGAGGGAGAGAGAGAGTTATTTCAGGTATTGCTTTTTCACGAGCAAAAACTTGGAGTTGAAGGGTATTAGAATTTGGTAACGAAAAACAAGGGATATCTATTTAGGTTGAAAGAGTACGTATGTACCAACAAGTTCCAAAGAAGGTACAAAATTAAGTACCTAGGTATAGAAATAAAATATTACCTCATCCCTTAAGGGGATTCAGCTAATAAAATATGTAAAATGAACAACAGAAGCGGGAAAAGTCAAATGAAACATTCTGACAAATTGTGCAGTTCTTTCATGTTCTTAACAGGACCATATTGGGTTAAGATACACATAAAACCCATTAGGGTCAAACAAACAGACGAAAAATATTCAATGAAGCAAAATGGGATTCTATATTATTCTTCAATTAAATTCATATTACCTTATTTCCCCTTCCTCTCGTTTCTTTACTTATCTTTCTTTTTGCCTCTTTTCTCTCTCCTCCTCTCTTTTCGACTTCTTCTGACTTAATTTTGTGCAGGTTTCCTTTTACTTCGTGATCTTATTTCTTGAAATTCGTTATTTTTGTCTTGAGTTTTAACAATGAATTTATCAGTGTCAATGAGAATACAACCAATTCTTCTTTTACTAAATCTTGTCTCATTTTTTTAATTCTTTCTATGATCAGAAATTCTATAAAATCTCGAAATTCTTTAATTATCTTCTTTGATTACATTCATCTTCATCAGGCTCTTCTCCTTCTCTTTTTCATTCACTTCTTTTTCTAGTCAGATCCTCAATATATTTATTTGTAGTGTATCAATGTAGGTACCTTTTCTTCTTTTGTATTTGGTCTGTCCTTTGTCCGCTTTTCAATGATATCCCTGTTTGTTCCATTCAGTGTTTGTTTTTCATTAATATTCCTCCCATCTCTTCTTTCTAGTTGACCATAATGTACTTCTTGTAATTTGTTTTCAATGGATTCACAGTGTCACTAACTTTCCCATTGATATTAGATGCAATGGTAAGCTCATAAGCTCTAGTAGTCTTGGATTGAGGTAGTAAGACCTTACTTTTGTTCCAAGAATTAATGAGTTTACCTTGTTGTTTGTAAATTTGTTTGTGTAACTTTCTTTTGGTATTTAGTTTCTTGTGTTCCGAAAACAAAGTTTCGTTCAAAGAACTTTATAAGAACTCGAGGCAAAGAAACTACTGTGAATGGAGTTAAAAGAAGACTAAATAATAAGAAGACGAAGGAGAAGAAGAAAAGAGAACAAACAAGAAAAACTGATTCTTACAATGAAAGATCACACAAACGTACAAGAAACACATGAAAGAACACACAACTTGGCAGAATTTAATCCTCTCAAAACTCAAAGGAAAGTATGTAGAAAGTTGGAAACAGTCCACAAAAAGGGATTTCTGGAGCGAAAGCACCAATAACAGAAAAGTGGTGCCCGTGTCGAATGAATTAGGAAGAAGGCAAGAAGGAGACAAAGGAAAAGGGGAATATAGAAAATGGAATACAGAAAATATAAAAGTGAAACGAATAGAAGTACAGTCCACAAAAAGGGATTTCTGGAGCGAAAGCACCAATAACAGAAAAGTGGTGCCCGTGTCGAATGAATTAGGAAGAAGGCAAGAAGACAAAGGAAAAGGGGAATATAGAAAATGGAATACAGAAAATATAAAAGTGAAATGAATAGAAGTGGAAATGAAAATGGAAAGAAATACAAAGTTAATAATTAAGTTAATGAATTTGTACGGTCCTCGAACATACCCCTGTGGTTTGGCTAATATGATGATATTGTAATACAATACTACACACTACATCGAATGCTTTGTCCGTGTCGATGTAGGTTCTGGTATATTTTGATGTTTGTAAGGACAATGAGATCTATTTGTGTCTCGAAAATAGGGCAGTCACGTGGGTAATTTTCCTGCTTTTAGTGTCTATACCTATTACTGGAATAGGAAAACAGGGCAATCATGTACCTATGTACTTTTCCTGCTTTTACTTTCCATTTTACTGAAATGGGCTGTTATGAAATGTTCAGACATTTTCGCCCTCTTTTGATTCTTCCTGCGCTTAATAAGGCATCAATACTCGATGTTTGTAAGGACAATGAGATCTATTTGTGTCTCGAAAATAGGGCAGTCACGTGGGTAATTTTCCTGCTTTTAGTGTCTATACCTACCTATTACTGAAATAGGAAAACAGGGCAATCATGTACCTATGAATGTACTTTTCCTGCTTTTACTTTCCATTTTACTGAAATGGGCTGTTATGAAATGTTCAGAAATTTTCGCCCTATTTTGATTCTTCCTGCGCTTGATAAGGCATCAATACTCTACTTTTTCTTCTTTCTCCTCAATCCTAAGATTGGTTGGCAGCTCTCCATTCCGATCGATCTGATGTCTTCGCTTTCATTTCTTGATAACTGGTACAACCCGATGCCTTCACAACTTGACAATGTACATCAATCTTGGCCTTCCTCTTCCTTGCTTGCCATCTCTTCTTCCTTCTATGATATTGACCAAATACTCATTGTGTCTAAACAAAAAATGTCCAATCCAATGTCCAATCCATTTATATCCTCTACTTATACTTCTTTAATTTCTTTCTCTGTTGGCATGTTGTTGCCTAACAACACTTCGGCTGATCCATGAATTAACATGATATCCAATCATTTCTCAATCAAATTTATTATACACATTGAAGCAACTATTTCCATTTTGTTCCCTATCCAACATCCCGTCTCGTCCCCTTAGTTGTAATAGTTTACTTTGTGAGGGCCTGAACAAACAGTCCTGAGGGTGTAAAGAGCAGACTGTTGACAATAATGGGAATTGCATGTACTTGTGGCCAGGGGCCGTCCACAGCCTAGCCTATCCGAGACAACGGTGCTGATCTTAAATGTAAACATAGTCTCTGGGAACAGTCCTGAGGGTGTAAAGAGCAGACTGTTGACAATAATGGGAATTGCATGTACTTGTGGCCAGGGGCCGTCCACAGCCTAGCCTAACCGAGGCAACGGTGCTAACGCCAACAATTGGCCCCTCCTTGTAACGAATTTAAAGGTGTGTCCACACATAGTTGACAGGCCGTTTGTCGATTTCAACTGAACCGTCCACACTGCCTCGACAGCATTCAATGTCGATCGACGGCCTGTCGACTATAAATTGTGTCATTATTTGTAAATTGTATATAATGTGTATTAACAATACAATAAAAATTGAATTGAATTGAATTGAACTCCAACAATATTTAGTGTTTAGTGTTTCAAATGCAGGCAACAACAAAATATTTGGAAATTTTCAAGGTGTGCGCTAATTTTGTCCAGGAGTATATAATCAAGGTAGGTAATTTCAAAGAAAATCTATACATTATGGTTATGGTAACTACAAAGAAAATCTGAACAGTAATAGAATTGAAATGGAAAGGAATACGCAGAAGGAAAAGCATTTCTCAAGTGTGGGCACGTGGAAACTGGACAAGCTGAGAGAAATCTCCCAGAAAAAGTTCTCCTTATCCCACTCACAGAATGGCCGGAGGCGAATACTATTGGAAAGATGTCGAAGCTAAGAAGGAGGAGGAAGAGGAGGAAGAAAACAAACGCAGAGGAGTAGAAGAGGTGGAAAGACAAGAACGAGAAAGGGAAGAAGAAGATGAAAATGACGCAGCAGAAGAAGACAAGAAAAAGGAAAAGAAGAAGAAAGTGGAGGAGAAGTGAAAGAGCAAGCAGGCGAAGAGGAAAGAGACAAAACTGGAGAAGGCAAAGAAGAAAATAACGACGGAGAAAAGAAGGATTAAAGCGATAAGTAGCAGGCAAACAAAAAAGAGAAAAATGAGGACAACAAGAGGCGGATGTTGAGGAAAGGGGAAAGAGAAGAATAAGGAAATGGAAGAAAAAGAACTAGAATAAGGTCAAAGAGAATGCAAAGTAGAAGGAATAGAAGGAAGAGGAGAGCTAATCTAGCAAAAGGCGCAATTGAATGGGATACTGAGAATTAGAATTGTGAAATATTAGGAGAGATAACAGAAAGTGTCAAACAAATTACGAAAAGGAGAAGGAAATTGCTTCGAAACCCATTTGGAAATCTTGAAAGATTTACCTCGTCTACATAAAATCTTTAAGAAGAACGATCCCTTGAATAAAATAAAAAATCTGGTGTGAACATCACACGACTTTCTTTATCCTATTGAATATGCTTATTTGAGTATAATTTTATCCTAACTTTTACCATATCTCTAACCGTTTAGTCAGTATAGCTGGACCGCCAAAAAACAGTCGAAATCCGTCCAAAAGCGGTCAAAATACCGCCAAGCGCAGCACCTATCTCAACTAAACGTTACTGTTGCATTCTTGTCACATTTGACAGCTACATACCAAATTTCAAGTCTCTAGCTAAGAGCTAGAGACTTGAAATTTCCGTTCTTGAGATATTTTGTTTACAGACAGACACACAGACACACACACGGACTAATGGCTGAAACTTTGGATTTAGGCTCTAGGGACCTCAAAACGTGTTTTGGCATTAAAAACTGACCATCGAAAATTTGACCCGATTACATTACTTTCCTTCCTATAGGATAAGAAAAAAAAAAAAACTCAGAACATACATTTTTCATATAAATGGTATACCCATCCGTATAAGCAGAGCTTGTGCCACGGATGGGGAAAACATATGAGATGGACATACCTCAGATGAGAGATGAGACATGTCCTCTTGAAACAACAATCTTGAAACCATACTGTGTATAAATGTAAACACTTCATTTGAAGTATTGGTGTTAATTTCAGATTCAGAGCACCAGAAATGGGGTAGTGTGGGGTAAAGTCAAGAGCCTCAAGCTCTACACATGAGCAAGTAAAAACATTCCTGAGTAAACTGGAAATCAGATATTGAATTCGTCCATATACAGGGCGAAAAAAAGAAAAGAAAAGAAATCTGGTATGAACATCAACAACACAACTTTCCTTATCCTAGCTATATGAAATTATACCGAAAACCGCCAAAGAGCGGTCAAAATACCGCCAACCGCAATATCGATGTTAACCAAAAGTTTCGAGTTGCATCCCTTTTACACACAAAATTTCAAGTCTCTAGCTCTTACCCTTCTCGAGATATTTTGTTTACAGACAGACAGACACACGGACCAAAGACTGGAATTTCGATGTTACCTGTAGGAGTGTAGGGACCTCAAAACGTGTTTTGGCACTAAAAACTGACCATCGAAATTAATTTTGTGGGTTACTTTCTTTCCTTCCTATAGGATGAGAAAAGTAAAACCTACCTAGGTACCTGTCTACGACTATACCCTGTATATTGAGGTGTCAAATTTTCAGCAAAGTTTGGTATAACCTAGTACATACATGGCTGGTAAGGACACTCTCTGTTTGTTTAGGAAGTGATCAAGTTTTATAAAGTTAATGAACGTGAAAAAACAGAAGAGGAACCACCTTAAAGAGAAAAGGAGAAGAGAGAGAGAGAGAGAGAGAGAGAGAGAAAAAAAAACATACATCTAAGGAGAAAGAGAAGATAAATAAACAGAGGGAGATAGAGAAAGAGAGAGAAAAAGAGGAGAGAGAGAGAGAGAGAGAAACACATACGTTGAAGAAGAAAAGAAAGACAGGGAGAAAGAGGAAGAGAAAGAGAAGAAAAACCACTGTAGAGAAGGCCACAAGAAAAGAGAGAGAGAGAGAGAGAAGGGGGGGTAGTGAGTGAGAGCAGAGAAAGAGAGAGAGAAAAACAGGAAGAAAGAGAGAGAAAAGGGGAGCGAGGGAGAGACTGGAAAGAGAAGAGTATTGGATAAAAGAGGGACTGAGATCACTGAGAGTGAGAGAGACAGGCCACTTGTCGTCGCGTCGGGAAAAATCGTGTTGGGAACACTCTCATTGAAATTGCGTTACCTACAAGGACATTTTGTGTCGTTCGTGGAGAAAATTCGTGTCCTATTTAGTAGGAAGGACAATTTTTGTGTCGTGCAGAAAAAATCGTGTCGTGTCTAGTGGGAAACCTCTCTTTATTACATTGCATTGCCCTAAAGAGAATTCGAAAAATCGGATGAAACTCACAAGTGTGAACGGGGTCTAACACGAGATTTTGTTCATGTGGGCGTCTGAAATATCATCGGATTATGAAACGATTGCATCGATGTTTCTGTCGTCTGTCTTCGTCAGGGAAAACGTTGAGCGAAGTAACAGCTGTCATATAATTAGTGAACCGTTTATTAATTCATTGGAAAAACATTTTAATTAATAAGGAGTTGAACATTTTTATTGATACCTACCCTATGTAGGTACACATTTTATTGGTGCCTGGTAAAATCCAAGTGTTTTTCTTTACTTTCTTTCTTTTTGGAGAAAAGAAGCTTCGTTTTAATTTAGACAGGGATTTTTCGATCCTCGAAGAGAATGTATGGATAACTAAAATAATCACTAGTGTTTCCATTTTACTTTTTTTTACCAAATATTTTCCAACGAAATAACCGATTTTGAAAATTTTACCCGCTTACCTTATTTTGGTTCCCTATCCATACTGAATACAATATAGAGCTAATATAGAAATTAGTATATCTACAGGCTAAAGTGACACACATCTTTTTTCTTAGGTTACAATATATGGAGCCTTGACCTGTTGCTCACATATTTACTTATGTTATAATATCTTTGCCATATTTATGTCAATCTTCATTTGAAGCTTTCTCGATATCTTTGAATGCCTTGACCTTTGCGATACATAGGTACATAGAAAGATACCTTAGGAACTCATGATGTTAATTGCTTACTGTGTTGACGTAGAAATACCTTCGAAGAGAACTCACATGGACTCTGTCAGATATTGAATAATTACATATCTACAATATGCGTCGTCAGAACACCTACTTACAAATCGGAACACCCACTTACAAATGGCTCAAAGGACAATGCCTCAAAAGCCCCTACATTCGAAACGTCAAAGGGAAATCTTTGATAACTGAAGTGTGAGACGCATCTCTAGTGAACGCCTCTCACTTATAATACAAAATAATATGAACATGTATGACCTCATCACCTATGTATATGAGTCCTATTTTCAACCTTGCCAAAACCGACACAAAGCACAAAGGAACTATCCACCACCAAAGGAATCTATCATGCATTCATGCTGTGAATCTAAATGGGGATCTTGTGGAAGGGTTCATCCCAGGGGATAATTTACACCTCCATAAAATAGTGAGAAGTTCTCCGTAAGGTTATATTGATGTTTGTCTTGTGGCGAAACGTGTCGGACAATGTGTGTTAGTGTGTAAACAAGGAATATCATTTTGACCAGGCTATCAGCAACCGTAATATGTTTACAGTCGCTAGAAAGACACCATCATCTTCAATAGTGTTTCGTATTTTGCTTTGGGGATCTGCTATATTGCTTTTCATCCCGCTTGTCGTTCGGGAAAAAATCATGTCGTGTGTAGTGGGAACACTGGAACACCCTCATTTAAATTACATTGCCTACAGGACATTCGGGAAAAGATCGGATGAGACTCACGACAAGCGGGAAAGAGCCTTCAGGATTTCTCAAGAACTGGTTCATAATTACACTCATAACAATAATATCATAGGTATTTATTTTAGGAAGTTTCTACCTGTCAATTTTGACAAATTGGCAGTTTCGGGGAAAAGCGAGAACTTATATTTTAATTACATTTCACGCCACCACCAGCCGCAATTTCCGCAAACCACGCGACTTGAAGGTATTTACCCAGAACGAAAAGCACATGTAAAACTTCTCCAAATGTTCTGTTCTCATTTCTTTCTCCCTTTCCTTATTCCTACTCTCCCTTTTCTCATTTCAACCCTTCACGTCCTTGTTCCGGGTTTCTTCTCAAAGATGTTTCTCACCATTCCCCCAAGTTCGGGAGGGAGGAGGTCCCCATTCCCATTTCCGGCTAGTTTCAATCTTCCTGGATCTCTTAGACAGAACTAATCAGAGAAACAAGGGATCAAAGAAAGATACCAATAGATAAAGATAACATACTAGAAATAAAGAAAGAAGAAAAAAGACCAATAAAAGAGAAGAAAACAAGGGAATACGGAAACTAGGAGGAGAATTAGTGGGAAAAGATCATTGAGGGAAAAAATCAATTAGTGGATGGAGAAAAAAAATCAAACCCTTGGAAATTGAGAGTATTCAGATTGTGATTGAGAGGCAGACTGTGTACTTCTGTACTTAATATACCAAAAAACCATACCAATACCACAAAGAGAAAGAAATCCTTGTGAAAGAGAATAGAATCTCTTAAAAGATGCCCAAGGGATTCCCAGACTATACTGAGTCAGACATTGAGGTGAAAGAGACAGTATCAGACACTACAAAGAAATTCTAAAAGGGAAATACCTCGAATTGAAGCATAATCAAGGTAGGTAATTTCAAAGAAAATCTAGTCATTATGGGTATGGTAACTACAAAGAAAATCTGAACAGTAATAGAATTGAAATGGAAAGGAATAAGCAGAAGGAAAAGCATTTCTCAAGTGTGGGCACGTGGAGACTGGACAAGCTGAGAGGAATCTCCCAGAAAAAGTTCTCCTTATCCCACTCACAGAATGGCCGGAGGCGAATACTATTGGAAAGATGTCGAAGCTAAGAAGAGAAGGAGGAAGAGGAGTTAAAGAAAACAAACGCAGAGGAGTAGAGGAGGTGGAAAGACAAGAACGAGAAAGGGAGGAAGAAGATGAAAATGACACAGCAGAAGAAGACAAAAAGGAAAAGAAGAAGAAGAAAGTGGAGGAGAAGTAAAAGAGCAAGCAGGCGAAGAGGAAAGAGACAAAACTGGAGATGGCAAAGAAGAGAATAACGACGGAGAAAAGAAGGATTAAAGCGATAAGTAGAAGGCAAACAAAAAAGAGAAAAATGAGGACAACAAGAGGCGGATGTTGAGGAAAGGGGAAAGAGAAGAATAAGGAAATGGAAGAAAAAGAACTTAGAATAAGGTCAAAGAGAATGCAAAGTAGAAGGAATAGAAGGAAGAGGAGAGCTAATAGCAAAAGGCGCAATTGAATGGGATACTGAGAACTAGAATTGTGAAATATTAGGAGAGATAACAGAAAGTGTCAAACAAATTACGAAAAGGAGAAGGAAATTGCTTCGAAACCCATTTGGAAATCTTGAAAGATTTACCTCGTCTACATAAAATCTTTAAGAAGAACGATCCCTTGAATAAAATAAAAAAATCTGGTGTGAACATCACACGACTTTCCTTATCCTATTGAATATGCTTATTTGAGTATACTTTTACCATATCTCTAACCGTTTAGTCAGTATAGCTGAAAACCGCCAAAAAACAGTCGAAATCCGTCCAAAAGCGGTCAAAATACCGCCAAGCGCAGCACCCATCTCAACTAAACTTCCTATAGGATAAGGAAAGTAAAAATCTGGTGTGAACATCACACGACTTTCTATTACATTTGCAGAATACGTAGGTATTTGAAAAAACGGATATTTCCACATTTCCAACCATTTCCCGATTTTGAAAATTTGGACCGATTGCAATACTTTCATTACTAGTATAGCTCGCTATACTGTAGTAATAGAAAGTAAAAAGGGGAAGATAGAGAAAAACTAGTCAGTAGTCACCGATAGTAAAAATAATAACACACATAAATCAATGGAAAATGAGACCATAAAACGTTCCCAACATATCAAAACAAGAACACAAACCAAGATAGAAATCTTACCGCCGTTTTCAGTCGCGACTGGTCGTAAAAATCCGAACCGTTTTATCTGTCTATTTATTGTATCTATAATTTAGTATGTTTATGTATCGTGCACATGCAGTCGCGACTGGTCGTAAAAATCCGAACCGTTTTATCTGTCTATTTATTGTATCTATAATTTAGTATGTTTATGTATCGTGCACATGGTAAATATGTTAGTTCCATTTGAAAACATAAATGGAACATCATAAAATAGTAAAAAGTTGTAAATATTTCATTCGAAACTAAATGGAAATAGATATTGAAGCAATAAACATTGAACTTCCCCCAGGCCAGAAAAGCCATCGGATCGCCCCAGAAAAAGAACAAAGCCGAAACAAAAACTTGGCAAATTATTTATTGCCCTTGTCTTGTTGATGTCATTTGAGTTCTCTTTTATGCCCTCGATATTTCTCTCGCAATCTGACCTTTTTTTAGACATTTGTCGGATTATTGATGTCGTCTTGTTTCGACACAAAAAACTTTTCCGACATTATCTTTTATCTTGTTTTTCTTGATTCTCCGTTTTTATGCGTCCCTGCTGTATTCAATTTTTTTATTTCTTCCACCATTCCACTTTCCCGCCTTCCATCCCTTCAATTTAGACTGAGTTTTTTATGGAGAAAATTTATTCTATTCTTCCAAAGAAGTTTAAGTTCACCCATTTGGAGGGAGAAGTTCAGTTGGAAATGTACATCAAATGCTTGGTGATTATCGCGTTTTATGACATTTTTCCCGTTATTTTGTGGTTCTTCGTCAAAATTGACCAATCAAATGCCTTGAGACTATGCTTAGCACGAACTTAAGAGCCAGCATTTTGTTCATAAATATGTATGTTAGTGTCCCCCTTTGACCCATTCTTGACTCTGATGACACAAAGGTGCCTTTTCTTCGGACAAAACCCCCTTTTTTTTTTTTTTTTTTTTTAATAATCTTTTATTTTCACTATTTTTATTCAATTAGTACTCGTAGTTCTAATAAATGTTACAATGAAAATGTTATTAATTAGGTAGGTCTGCATTTATGCACAATGCACATAAAAATATAGGAAGGTTGACTATGTTCATATTTCATTCAGGATAGAACAATAAATAAAAGTAATGTATACGTACATTTGTACAATGTAGGTACCTATATTTGTTTATTAAAAAATGAATTATTGCATTAAAAAGCCTATCTGGTAGGTACCTGCATAATAATTGATTACTCTTTTTTACTTTTTATCATAGGTATGTAGGTATATTATTATGATAAAATTTAAATAATAAGTTTTGCAAATGTACGTCTACTACAAAGCTTTACATAAATAGTATAAGGACCTACGTATTACCAGTATAATTAGGCAAATACCTTTATAAATAAATTACAAAGTTTTTTCATAATTCGAGTACCTACCTAACGTACTTCACGTGTGCCAGACAAACAACAAAAACACAAACAATAAATCTAGGTAATTTGTTTGATCTTTGTTTATGCAAACTTTTATTTAAAAAACTAGCGGGATACCCGCGAGCTTTGCATCGCTCAGTTTTCGGCCAAAAATGCCAGCCTAGTTGGTACTGCGTCTGCCTTGTAAGGGCTAGGCCGCGGGTTCGATTCCCGCCATGATTTCTACAAAAAATTAGGAATACCTACCAAAATCTTGAAATTCTTTATTCTTTCTAATATGTTGGATGTTTCTTTCTATCTTGATTATTGACCTTTTAGAATATTTAGGAATACATTCACGTACCTGTTTAAACTACGTACCTACTTGTAGGTAACAGTTGTAAATTGGACAAATAAACAATGTTGCAAGCAAAGTGACGCATCCAGTATCTTTTGTAGAACCTCGCTTTTTCTACACCCTGTATGAATTCAAGAGCAGAATCGCAAAATGAGACATCAATAAGGCGTTTGATATTGTGATAGCTGAGAGCCCACAGGGTTCAATATCAGGGTCAATTCAATTTAACCGATTTAAATTCTATGTATTTCGAGTATTTCTGTATGTAATTCTGTATGTAATTCTTTGTATTTCTACATATATTTTCAATGTATTTCTGTATGTAGTTCTATATATTTATGTATTTCTTTTAATTTTTTGTATGTATTTCGAGGTTGCTTTAACAATTATACCATTGTTATGTTTCGTTGCTAACTGACAACAGAGGAGTCCAAAGAGGGTCTTTTTTCAATGTTTATCATTAGTATATTTTGTGATTAGTTGTGACACAATATTCATAGTTGCGGCAAAGCAAAATAGAACATCTTGTTCCAAGCTGAAGCTGACAGTCTTAAAAAAAGCACTACTAATACTCTTTAGAAAGCATCGAGTTTCAATCTTCCTAGATCTATTAGACAGGACTAATCAGAGAAACAAGGGATCAAAGAAAGATACCAATAGATAAAGATAACATACTAGAAATAAAGAAAGAAGAAAAAAGACCAATAAAAGAGAAGAAAACAAGAGAATACGGAAACGAGGAGGAGAATTAGTGGGAAAACATCATTGAGGGGAAAAAATCAATTAGTGGATGGAGAAAAAAAATCAAACCCTTGGAAATTGAGAGTATTCAGATTGTGATTGAGAGGCAGACTGTGTACTTCTGTACTTAATATACCAAAAAACCATACCAATACCACAAAGAGAAAGAAATCCTAATGTTCGTTCTCGGAATGGCTGGCTTTCTCCTATCCTGTCTTCCTTCTCTCTTCGATTTAGGGACGATAAGACCTTAGCAGTTACAGTTCCCTCTATCAAACCTCTTAAAAAAAAATAATAAAAGCATGTGGCACTTATCTATACCTACTGAAATATCTGAAACGTTGTAGCCCAAAATTTAAAAACTTCGCCTGCGGCGCCCTAATTTAAGTGTCTGGATTCTAAAAGTAGGTATCTCGGATGAGACATGTCCTCTTGAAACAACAATCTTGAACCCATACTGTGTAAATGTAAACACTTCATTTGAAGTATTGGTGTTAATTTCAGATTCAAAGCACCAGAAAGAGGGTAGTGTGGGGTAAAGCCTCAAGCTCTACACATGAGCAAGTAAAAACATTCCTGAGAATCCTGAGTAAACTGGAAATCAGATATTGAATTCTTCCATATACAGGGTGAAAAAAAGAAAACACAAAACAAATCTGGTGTCAACATTACACGGCTTTCCTTATCCTATGAAATTATACCGAAAACCGCCAAAGAGCGGTCAAAATACCGCCAACCGCAATGTCGATGTTAACCAAAAGTTTCGAGTTGTATCCCTGTCACATACCAAATTTCAAGTCTCTAGCACACTATAATAAATATATTAATAAAAAAAAAAGACTCTAGCTCTTACCCTTCTCGGGATATTTTGTTTACAGACAGACACACGGACCAAAGAGTGGAATTTCGATGTCACCTGTAGGGACCTCAAAACGTGTTCAAAGACCTTTAATTTGATATATAGGTCGACCAGGTTTGGATAAGTCCTTCTATGGGGACAGACTGACGGACTGACAGACAGACAGACAGACACCGAAGCTAATACAATAGTCCGTCCACTATACCTTTTATTATTAGTAATAATAAAGGAAGGACGGACTAAAAACTGACCATTGAAATTAATTTTGAAGGTTACTTTCTTTCCTTCCTATAGGATTAGAAAAGTAAAACCTACCTGTCTACGAGTACCCTGTATATTGAGGTGTCAAATTTTCAGCAAAGTTTGGTATAACCTAATAGGGTAAGTGTACCGTTTATTCGCCCACCTAAAAAACGTACCATTTATTGGCCCACCTGCCCACATTTTTTTCTCTAATTTTTGTTTTTATGACTACAATTTTTGAATAGCACTGGTTTGATAGCAGTCTTTAAGCCCTTTCTTTTGATGAAATTGGATCTTGGAAAAGTTCGTCCAGTTCAGACTTATGTGGCGTATGGTACAGGTGGGCCAATAAATGGTACGTTTTTTAGGTGGGCGAATAAATGGTACACTTACCCTACATACATGGCTGGTAAGAACACTCTTTGTTTGTTTAGGAAGTGATCAAGTTTTAAAAAGTTAATAAACGTAAAAAAAGAAAAGAGAAACCACCTTAAAGAGAAAAGGAAAAGGGAGAGAGAGAGAAAAAAAAATACGTACTCGTGGGTCGAAGGAGAAAGAGAAGATAAATAAACAGAGGGAGATAGAGAAAGAGAGAGAAAAAGAGGAGAGAGAGAGAAACACATACGTTGAAGAAGAAAAGAAAGACAGGGAGACAGAGGAAGAGAAAGAGAAGAAAAACCACTGTAGAGAAGGACACAAGAAACCCCAGAAAAAGAACAAAGCCGAAACAAAAACTTGGCAAATTATTTATTGCCCTTGTCTTGTTGATGTCATTTGAGTTCTCTTTTATGTCCTCGATATTTCTCTCGCAATCTGACCCTTTTTTAGACATTTGCAAGAAAAGAAAGACAGGGAGACAGAGGAAGAGAAAGAGAAGAAAAACCACTGTAGAGAAGGACACAAGAAAAGAGAGAGAGAGAGAGAGAGAGAGAAGGGGGAGTGAGTGAGAGCAGAGAAAGAGAGAGAGAGAAACAGGAAGAAAGAGAGAGAAAAGGGGAGCGAGGGAGAGACTGGAAAGAGAAGAGTATGGGATAAAAGAGGGACTGAGATCATTGAGAGTGAGAGAGAGAGAGGGAAAAAATAAATACATAGAGAGAGAGAGAGAGAACGGATTGGAAAGAGGAGGTAACGAAATACCAAAATAGTGTTAGGGTAAGAAGTAAAAATACCACTTATCACGAACAGAATTACAAACAAAAAGAAAAGACGAGAAGTAAGGTAGAAGGGAACAAAGTTGATTGAAATCAAGGGGAAAACCAAAATAAAGAAGAAGAAGAAAGAGGAGGAAGAGGAAAGTAAGATGAAGAAGAGGAACAATTATAAAGAGAAGAAGGAGGAGGAAGAGGAAAGTAAGATGAAGAAGAGGAACAAGTATAAAGAGAAGAAGAAGGAGGAAGGGGAAAGTAAGATGAAGAAGAGGAACAAGTATAAAGAGAAGAAGGAGGAGGAGGAAGAGTAAGATGAAGAAGAGGAACAATTATAGGTAAAGAGAAGAAGGAGGGGTACGAGGAAGAGTAAAAGGATTATCTAATACTTCTATACGTTATGGATAACGTGTAGAATAACCATGATGTTTGCCAACCTCCGGAACGGAGACGGCACCTCAAGGAAGAAGAAGAAGAAGAAGAAGAAGAAGAAGAAGAAGAAGAAGAAGAAGAAGAAGAAGAAGAAGAAGAAGAAGAAGAGATTAAGAACAGATTAAGAAGATCCAATGTTAGGAAGATCCAACATAATTTTATTAAAAATATTTACACAGAATATCTAAATTAAATGAATTTAATTATGAATAGTATAACCGTGTGAACGGAACAAAGGGATTTGGGTACCTACGTGTGGTAATTATTTGTTTATTACTTTGTCAATTATTTTTCGTTTGTTAATGTAGCTAATGTAGGTGTTTGTTTACTAAATAAATGGATTTTTGGTTTTTATTTGGATATTGTTGAGCTTTTGCTATGTTTTGCATTTTGTATTTTTCACTGAATCCCCTTTAGAGATGTAATTTTGTAAAAGAACTATTACAATTTCAGAGGTTTTTATTAGGGAGATTTAGATTTAGGTTCCCTTGATGATTTTATTTCTCCTTTATTTCACCTATTATTTTTTATGGTTGATGATACCTATTAATAGATTTCCAATTTCTATTGCTTTCACTATTGCAGGTTTTTTGCTTATATTTATTTTTTCTCTCTCTTCAAACTCTCTCTCTCCCTCCCTCCCTCTCTCTCTCTCTCTTTCCCTTTCTCTATTTCTCTCTCCTTTTCTCTTTGTCTCTCTCCCTTTCTCTTTCTCTCTCTCTCTCTCTAGAACACTCGAAATTTTCGGAAAAACGACAGGAAGCGCTATTTTTTTTACGTGGTATTTTTTTTATTGGTTATTTTATTTGTATTTATTTTTTCAAAGGCTGTCGAAACAAAGCCCTTTCCACACAAAGCCGACTCAAAGGCTGAAATATTCAAAAGGGAAAACCATCAATAACATTAATGAGGAAAAGAAGGGAAGGAAAGAGGAACAAGCTGAGCCCGTCCCTCCGGGAATTTTTTAGCCCGTAGTTTATTCGATCGTGGTCTAATTTGAGGGCACGGTTATTCAGCACTTGACAGAAGAACCCCTTCTTCGGCTCAAACCTGAAATGGAGAAGAATTACAAGTCAGACACGGTTGGTCTAGTGTTAATGCGCTTGCTTGCCATGCAGAAGGTCCCGGGTTCGAATCCCACCATCGACAAAAATTTGTACTCGTTTTTCGATTTGCAAATATTTCAACGGGTTACTTTCTGATGTTCTCGTGTTGACCCAGCACCTAAATGGGGAGTATTGTGCCTCTTCTCGCCCATCTGATGAGAGGCATACTAGGGGATGGGCATGCTACAACACAGACCACATGCGTCTAATGTAGCAGTTGTTTCATTGCTACGAAATAAAAACGGCGGTGAAACACTCATCTTTTTTTTTAAAAAAAAAAAAAATTGTTTATATTCAGTTTATTATTTTATTATTATTAAAATCAAGACTAGAGCCCGTTCTCCCTTTATTCCCAATAAAATGTTTAAGTCACAAATCCATTTATTGGTCTTCCTCGGCGTAGCTTAACATAATAGGTGACGCTAAAACCGGTCTTATTACTATCGTAATAATAAAGGAAGGACGGACTAAAAAAGGAGAAAAATCAAAGGCAAAAACTTAAAAACACATAAACGCTGACAAATTTATATTTTTGAGGAAATTTCCCAACTTCCCCTTGATTCCCAACCCCTCCTACGTAATTGTATCAAACTTTCCGCTCAAAAAGCTTCTGACACTCGATCGAAAACCGGAAAATGCCCCAATTACGAACACTTTGGCAAGTTTTCTCGTGGGACGAAAACTTGCAAAGGCTTGAATGCAAGCGACCTTTTTTTAATTGGACGTTTTTGTGACGACAAAATTTGTCGGGAAGGGAAGAACTTTGTCAAAAACGAACAGGGCAGCTTAACCGGTGTAATCGCATTTTCCTTTGCCGCCTTTGACCCTTTCAGTTTCTTTGTTTTGACCCTTTCAGCTTCTTTGTTTTGACCCTTTCTTGACCTATAGTTTATTAGGGGATTTTATGTCGCTGTATATCTAATAACGGAGATCTTCTATCAACGGGAGTTTTACGCCCATTGCACAATGGAGCGTAGCCGCACGACTTTAGGTAGCGCGTAGTCAACTGAAAATCGCGAAAACTCGTTTCTGCACATGCGCAGAAACGATTTTTAGTCAAAATAAATAACGTTAAAGAGTTCAGTTAACGGGGTGCTAATTTTGGTTGCAAAAACTCGCTAATGATAGAGAGTCTCTGTCCTTTTCATAGGTTTGGTTTTGCAGACTACCCGCGACTTTTAGTAGCGCGTAGTCTGTGAAACCAATGTGAGACGGAACTCTCCTTTTGGCAACAAGGTATCCGCCCACTCACATTGACCTCAGGCCAGCCACTCACTATCAGGTAGACCTGACAGATACACCAGATCAAGTCCGCCTGTCAGGTCTACCTGATACCTGATACCTCTGAGACACACTATCAGGGTATCAGGTAGCCCTGTGACAAGTACGACTGAAAAGGTCCGTGTCCACACATAGTGGACCGGCCGTCGATCGACAAAGTGAATCTATGTTGTCTATGCAGTGTGGACGGTTCACTCAACATCGATCGACAGCAACTACCTATGTGTGGACACAGCTTAACACCAGCTGAGAGAGACAGAGAAAAAATAAATATACACATAGAGAGAGAGAGAGAGAGAGAGAGAGAGAGAGAGAGAACGGATTGGAAAGAGGAGGTAACGATCGAAATGCCAAAATAGTGTTAAGGTAAGAAGTAAAAATACCACTTATCACGAACAGAATTACAAACAAAAAGAAAAGACGAGAAGTATAAGGTAGAAGGGAACAAAGTTGATTGAAATCAAGGGGAAAACCAAAATGAAAAAAAGAAGAAGAAGGAGGAAGAGGAAAGTAAGATGAAGAAGAGGAACAAGTATAAAGAGAAGGAGGAGGAAGAGGAAAGTAAGATGATGAAGAAGAGGAACAAGTATAAAGAGAAGAAGGAGGAGGAAGAGGAAAGTAAGATGAAGAAGAGGAACAATTATTAGGTAAAGAGAAGAAGGAGGGGTACGAGGAAGAGTAAAAGGATTAGAGGAAGAGGAAGAAGAAGAAGAAGAAGAAGAAGAAGAAGAAGAAGAAGAGATTAAGAACAGATTAAAAAGATCCAATGTTAGGAAGATCCAACATAATTTTATTAAAAAGTGTTTACAAAGGATATCTAAATTAAATGAATTAATTATGAATAGTATAACAAGACACACTATCAGGTAGCCCTGTGACAAGTACGACTGAAAAGGTCCGTGTCCACACATAAGTGGACCAGCCGTCGATCGACGAAGTGAATCTATGTTTTTGAGACAGTGTGGACGGTTCACTCAACATCGATCGACAGCAACTACCTATGTGTGGACACAGCTTAATACCAGCCTTACACTCGTATTTATGAACAAGAATGATCGTTCTTAGATCAGTCTCTAGTCAAAATTGACCAATCAAATGCCTTGAGACTATGCTTAGCACGAACTTAAGAGCCAGCATTTTGTTCATAAAATATGGGTGTTAGTGTCCCCCTTTGACCCATTCTTGACGCTGATGACACAAAGGTGCCTTTTCTTCGGAAAAAAAGGCACGTGAGCTCCGTATGCAAATGCCAGCTCGTTCCATTCATGCTGACCTTTCCATTGAACAAAGGAACCGAAGGGCGTCTCTCAAAATATCCGGGAAAACAAAGCCTGTAAAAACAACCTCCCACTGACAAAGCCTGTTAGCGTTTGTTTTTCCTACAACACTTAAGACTGTTTTCCCTACAACTGTTTAGAGCTTTAGACTAGTTTAGACGGTTAGGGATGTAAAGTGTCTTTGACTATAAAGGACTGTCCCTTCCTTTCAACAGTTGCACCGTTTTATTGTGCTGTCAGAGCGCTTTTTCCCCCAGACGGACTACATTGTCGCTGACGTTTTCGGACTAAACTTGCCGGAAAGTTCAAAGTAATAACGGCCGTCTCTTTCCGGCTGCATCTTTTTGGTCGCGTCAGGACAGGAGCACCAAACATCTGATTGGTCGAAATTGACTTAACTCGAGAGCAAAGGTTGAGTGCGAAGGGCATCCATTCGTAAAATTTTGAAGCCAAAACGAAAAGTGAGCCCAAAAGCAATCAGCAATCACTCTAGGGCTGATTGAGAGGCTGACGAAAGACGCCAACCCCGTCTGAGCACGAGAAGAGGCGAAGAAGAGCACCAAACATCTGATTGGTCGAAATTGACTTAACTCGAGAGCAAAGGTTGAGTGCGAAGGGCATCCATTCGTAAAATTTTGAAGCTAAAACGAAAAGTGAGCCCAAAAGCAATCAGCAATCACTCTAGGGCGGATTGAGAGGCTGACGAAAGACGCCAACCCCGTCTGAGCACGGGAAGAGGGGAAGAGGAAGGAAAAGAACGCAGGTAATAGAAAGTAAGGCCAGCAACTCACTGTCAGGTAGACAGGCGGACCTGATCAGGTGTACTTATCAGGTCTCAGTGCAATAGTCCTAAACTAAAATGGACGCTGCACACAAGAGATCAAGATACTAAAAAGGGTCATGGGACTGAACTGGCGTTTGTCCGGGAATCCGGAAGAGGGACCCTTCAAGAAGAGGAAGGAAAAGAACGCAGGTAATAGAAAGTAAGGCCAGCAACTCACTGTCAGGTAGACAGGCGGACCTGATCAGGTGTACTTATCAGGTCTCAGTGCAATAGTCCTAAACTAAAATGGACGCTGCACACAAGAGATCAAGATACTAAAAAGGGTCATGGGACTGAACTGGCGTTCGTCCGGAAGTCTGGAAGAGGGGCCCGTCAAGATGTGGGTGTGACTTCTCCAAAAGCTGACGGAATTCCTGACCACCTAGTTTGACCTTATTGGAAAGTTTCCGGGGTAAAGTTTGTGTCAAAATTGACATTGTGGGGAGGGGGGGGGAGTTGATATTGTGGGGGAAAAGTGGGTCAAAAATTGTGTGTTCCTTGTCAAGTTTTCTGTCACCCACCCTCCGAGCTGCACAAGAAAATCAAGATTTTTCGCTGAACTTTGCCAAATTTTCTCGTACTTTGACGTTCAAGTTTCTTTACTTGACCCATGGACTTGTTTTCTCATTCCACGTACTTTTTTTTATTTCTCCAAGTACCTAGAATACCTAGATACTTACTTAATTCTATGGTAATGTAGTATACCTAAGTAGTGAACGAAATGAATTTCCAAGTATTTCTAAATTTCTAAGTTTTAATTCTGACGATTTGTCCTTTCAATTGGTCACTTGGTCTGTTTGTATGCTTCTTTATTTTTATTTTATTTATTTATTTTTTATTATTATTATTATTATTTTTTTTTTTTTTTAACGGTCTGTCCGATTTTGAAAAAATTTGTCAAAAC
>NW_007379748.1:0-2500 GCF_000475195.1 Diaphorina citri | reverse complement strand
CTTTTTAATTTAATAAAATTCATGTAGAAATCTTACCTGTTCGCTTTTGTTCTAATGTTATATTGAAAAGCAATACCTACGTAGAAAATAATGAAACTTTTTTGTGGCGTAGATTTTTAGTTTCCTTATTTTTGGGAGGTTTCACTTTTCGGACTCACCCTGTATTATTTTGATGAAAAAATGTTTGATATGATTGATTTCCTCTCCCTCTCTCTTTCACTCTCCAATTTGATTTGGTCTGCTGCCTCCTCTTCTGTAATGTTGGACACTGACAGCCTCTTATCCATTTTCCATTTCATTCTTCTTTAATGTTCTTTAATGTTCCGCTGACGCGGTAAAGTCCCTTTACCGGCGTCATCGTCACTCTAAACAAGGGCTCCTCAGCTCTGTTTGTCCCATTTTCCTTGGCACTAATCCTTTTGAAGCTCCAACTTAGGCTTTTCGAAGCTCTTAAGGATCATCTTCTCTTCTGAATTTCTCACCATCAACAATGCGGTGAGCGTGTGTCGTTATTCCCTGACAGGGGCGGATTTCCAGAGGTGTGCACAAAACTGAGAGAGGAATTTAGAGAAAGCGGTTTTTTTTGCTATTTGTTTTTTGTTTTTTTTTTTTTTTTTTTTTTTTTAACCCTGATAGGCCTTTTTTTTTTTTTTTTTTTTTTTTTTTTTTTTTTTTTTTTTTTTGCTTGTGCAAATTTCAAGCCTGCGTTCACACTCTACCGCTTACTTGTACAAAACGGCTTGCACAAGCCAGTTTGTGCAAATGGCCTGAGCTTGTAAACCCACCTTTTGAGATCTCCCAGAAATTGTCGTGTTTGTGTGGTCATCTACTTTCTCCTAACCTGGCTTCCTTCTTCGATTGAGGAATGATAAGATATCAGCAGTTAAAGGTTGCCACAAAAGTGCCTCTCATCGCCCTCTTTTAAAGAGAGCTTTGTTTGACGATAAAAAGAAGACTTAGAGTGACTTTGGTGTCATAAATTGAAAAAAAAAAAAAAAAAATCCTCTCTCCTATACCTTCCTTCCCTTTGCATCATTCCTCTTCCCCCCTCTCTCTCTCCAATTTTTATTTCCCCTCACTTCCTACCCCTTCCACGGTTTGAATTCTTAAGCCCCGCCCAGAGATGCAATATTATTATTGAATCTGGGGTACCCGATAGGGCTCGGTTATCAGGCCTAGTACCAGATAACTACCGGATTGGGTAGAAATCTCAAAATCCCTGGAAAATCCGGAACACCTTGATTTTTTGATATCTTGTCAGTTGAAATAGAAATTGGGAGTGACTTTGGATTTGGAGTAAATAATGTTGAGAAAATTCATTTAAAATTCGTGTGTAACTCTTTCCCTTTCTCTCTCCAGCTCCTTCCATTTCTCTCTCTCTCTTTCTTTCTTTTTTCTATCCCTCCCTACCATTTATTTCGCCCACCTAAAAAACGTACCATTTATTGGCCCACCTGCCCACATTTATTTGTCTAATTTTTGTTTTTATGACTACATTTTTGAAATCACGGTTCGATAGCAGTCTTTAAGCCCTTTCTTTTGATGAAATTGGATCTTGAAAAAGTTCGTCCAGTTCAGACTTATGTGTCGTATGGTACAGGTGGGCCAATAAATGGTACACTTACCCTACTAGTATCTACAGGGTGTCCAAATATTAATTAAATCACCGTCACCAAAGACCTTAGCAGTTATTCATTGACGGTAAACTTAGGTTAACGTGTTGTTCACTATAATAAGTCGCTAATTTGCCGGAACAATAGTTTGGTAATGACTGTTGACTGTAATTAGGCAAAGTAAATATGAACCAAAACAAACCTGGTCTGAGTAATACTAATTGTTTTTACCTCATTATTCATGTATGTAAATACGCTAGTTCTAAAAAAGGTAATTTTGTTTTGCTTGGTTTTTTTTTTTTTTTTTTTTTTTTTTTTTTTTTAAAAATTTTTTTTTTTTTTTTTTTTTTTTTTTTTTTTTTTTTTTTTTTTTTTTTTTTTTAGCAAGTACCTATGTACATAATAACAAAATAGGTAAGTAGGTAGGTACAATAATTAGATCTGATCGTAAGAACAAATAGATTGTGTATTTTACTTTTTACATACGAGTATACACGAGCGATATCAGCAACTGTGGAAAACGATTTGGAGTTTAACATGTGAGGACGTAAACCTGCGTCAAAATCGACTTCGGTCGACTGTACAGTCTGTACCGGGTACTCTGTAGTATAGTACAGACCAGGGGTGGCCACTATAACCATACCTTTGAGAGATGCAATCCCATAAAGCCAATTCGAGGCGAGCCACGCCGCAGGCGAAATTTTTGAAAATTTTGGTCTAGAATCATCAGAATTCAGTCTCATGGAAATTCTGATCTTTAGAGAAATTTT
Organism: Diaphorina citri; assembly: GCF_000475195.1. Lineage (NCBI taxonomy): Eukaryota > Metazoa > Arthropoda > Insecta > Hemiptera > Psyllidae > Diaphorina > Diaphorina citri. The sequence goes on along the minus strand of NW_007379748.1, from coordinate 117 downwards.
TCAACAAGTATGAGCCATGATTAGAAGTAGGTAGGTTGGGTAGCTATACCTATTTGGTTGGGTGAAAGAGCTCACAGTGTGAGAATCCTGCCATTAAAGCCTAAAGAGAGAGAGAGA
>NW_007379747.1:36621-40820 GCF_000475195.1 Diaphorina citri | reverse complement strand
TATCCTGTCATCAGGGCCGTATCCAGGATTTTGTCTTTATTGAAGGTTCGCTTTCGATAATCGGAACGTGCAAGTGTAGACACAAATGCGGAGGTTTTTGAAGAAGAAAACTGTCCTTTTTACATTTTTTCCCTTTTTTTTTCAACTTGAGATCTCTGTTTGATTTCACCCTTAAAGACAACCCATCACGTTCTGTGATAGGATAGGTATGCTCCTACTGCCCTCCTCTGTAAAAACAATAGTTTCACGATAAAAGCTTTTATAGGTTGGGTCGAATGAGTCAAATCGTTTTAACTGGAAGCTCTGAACATAATCGTTACCGGGGATTAATCGAGTTATCTGAAATCAAATATACAGGGTGGTCCTCATCCCAATGTCACAATAAACAGGGTTTTCTCATCTTTAGCTCATGTTCCACTTTCTCATTCGGTTCATTTCCAGATAGGTATATTATTTTTTAAATTCTTGGTTTCACCTAAATTTGTCCGGTTCAAACCTAGGTTAGAGGATTTTTTTTTGTCTATTAAGCAATGGCCCTCGAGCGGTTTGTGGACATTTGGTTTGTTGGAACACATTTTAGAGGAAATTTGTTGCCACTTGGTCTGTTGGTAATGAAGTTACCCAGTATATTTGAAAAATATCAACAGAGGAAATGAAACTCTTGTGTATGTACATACATATACTCACAAAAAGGATGCACATAATTACATAGGTACGTACACAATTATCATGGATTGTAGAGATGAAGACAATCAAATACATAGTTATAGAAAACACATAGATAAATACATAGGTACATAAATGTACATGCACAGATGGTAAAAGATATCTATTCTATCTAATAATGAGACCATTTCAACGCAATACCATCACCCCTCTATTTCCAGATTATCCAGGGTGAACGAGTAAAACTGTTATTACTTACATAGGGGTGTGTGTGGGAGGAACAGAAAAGAGAGGAAGAGGAGAGGGCTGGAGGGATAAAAGGGAGAGAAAGAAGAGCTTTAAAGAATTCTCCTAATTCCCCAAAATAGAATAAGGAGGTCAGATAACAGGAAATGTAATAAGGTCAGATAGAAAGATTAGAAAGAGATTCGGATGAAATTCTCATTTTATTTTCGCTAATTTCAGAATCCAAATTCTGGATTGCTCATGAAATGAGATTTTGATAGGTTGATTCTGATATGTCCTCGGTTCTAACACATTCTACAGAATCAGAGCGTCAAAATTTCGGGGCATGGAGACTAAACACATCCCCTATTTCCATGATTTTTTTTACCTATTCATGAAATGATTTGATAGGTTGATTCAGATATGTCTTCGGTTCTAACACATTCTACAGAATCAGAGCGTCAAAATTTCGGGGCATGGAGACTAAACACATCCCCTATTTCCATGATTTTTTTAAAGTCGCACAATCCTGAGTCCTGACACATTTATCTAGGAGAGTTCTCCTTGGAAATGAGGAGATCTCTGAAAGAAGGCCCATTTTCTGTACTGTTTTACTATAAGAAATAAATTAATTAATTGAAAAATACATTGAAAAAATATCCTTCTCTCATGAATCTCCTCAAATGCTGAGAAAAAAATTCTGATAGGGTGCCACAAGTTAGGGTAGGAGAACTCTATTATTGGGTTACGTCCCCTGATTTAGGCTGTTGGAATGCTATATTATAGTAGGTATCGAGTCTCCCGATATACATAGAGTTCCGGAACCCAATCATCTAATTCCAGCACTCTAGTTTTTTTCTCAGTGTATAGGTATGTATGAAAACATCTCCCTTAACATGAGGGGCAGACTCTTTTATTCTTGAAATTTTTTTATTACTTTCTATTACTACAGTATAGCGGAGCTATACTATCTACTAGAGCTTACTTTCCTTCCTATAGGATAAGGAAAGTAAAAAGGGAGAAGAAAAAAAAAATCCTCGTAAATTTCATATTGACCAATCTTTCTATTAAATTAGAAAGACTCTTCCGAACTTCTCTTTCTTGTCTCGGGATGGTTTCAATAAAAAGTTGAAGCAACTTTGCATAATTTGTTGAGGTTGAACACATTTTGCAACTACAAAAGGAAAATGAAAATTTCATTACAAGAAGAAAGACTTACTTCAGTGGAACGTGCACTTAAGGGAGCCCTCAGACAAATCTATATCTTTTGCCTTGGAGTCTAATGAAATTAAACTCAAAATGAAGAGACCGTAGATAATTAGAAAGCTGTGGTATTCCGAAATTCCCAGACATCTTTGCAATTTCATTTAGGATCCAGAAGAACCCTGCCATTTGAAAGGAAACTAGAAAAGAAGACGACAAATTACCTGAAGATAATGTTGAAATAAACAAAACTCCATCCCACCCCAAAAAAGATTAGAAATCAATTTTGTACCCCGCCTTTTATTCACTTCATAATTTGTGTCCTCCGTGGCTCAGATGAAATTATATGCAAGTACCTACCTACCGAAATATTGTATGGTAGTATACCTACCTACTAACTAATAAAATTATACAAAATAGTCTGGCTAGAGGACTTTGAACAGGCAGGGAGTAGATCAGCTTAGTCTGGCTGGGGAAAAAGGGGAGATTGATACCAGCCTGAAATTTCCCCAGCTAAAGAAATAGCAAAGGTTGAGCGTGAAGAGTACCCACCTATCCACTCGTAAAATTTTCGTAGAAAAAAACCAAATTTCAAACCAAAGCAATCACCCCAGGACTGATTGAGAGACTGACGAAAAACGCCGACCCCGTCTGAACACAGGAAAAGGCGAAGAAAAAGAAAAAGAAGTTTGAATAGAATTGGTGTAGAATAGAAAGGCGTGAAATTCATGAAAATATCGACATATCCATTTAATATATCCCTAGATATGCATCGCCGATCCCACCTACACACCGTTTTAACTAAACAAACACAACAATAAGCTACATGGAATAATGGGAGAGGGAGAGAAAAAAATAAACTCACTAATCAATCATGTATGAGAAACATAGATAGGAAAGGAAGAATAAATGTAAACAAATATGGATCCAGTATAGTCATATAATAACAATAAGGGCACAAATATTGACCGGACAAACAAACCCGTAGCAATGTTATAGAATAGAATAGAACAGAATAGAATAGAATAGAATAGAATAGAATATACATTGTTTATCCTGCTGGAATAGGACTGAAAAGTCCCTTTACCCCCGCAGTTTAACCAAGGTCTCTTATATTTTGACATATATTATGGAGAACACATAGTACAATAATAGAAAGTAATTAGAGTAATAATTGAACATCCCTGATATGATCGACACAATCTTATATTATAAGAACGAGATCCATTCACTCATTCACATTTCATAGTTCACACACTGATCGCTCTATCTCTAGAACCACAACACCTAGAAAGCTGAAATTTGGTAGGAATATTCCTTTTATGGTCTAGGTGTGCAATAAGAAAGGATTTTGCGAAAATCTAAACCGATCCTGAGATATGATCAATTTTTGATCGCTAAAATCACCATAAATACACAGAGTGCAGCTGCAGAGACTGCGGGAGAGAAAACTTTTCCTCACTCGCCTAATATTTGAGTTTCGTTTATGTTTTTAGTTTGACAAGAAGATGAAGAAAATGCGAAAGAAAAAAAAATAATTGTAAAAAAGGGTTCAGACCAAACCCCAGCCGGCCACAGGAGAAAATATGATGGACGGAGCCACCACCATCACCAGTTCCGCGAGCGGACCATTTGTCCTCCCCGCACCCAAGTTAGGGTCGGCCTCCATACCTTAAAATAGGAGTTATATTAAACTTTTAACCTTGGATTATTATCATCCATCGGATGACGACCTCATTCCCCGAAAAATCAGAATACGCTCGTCATATTTATATTCGTGATAATAATAATAATAAATAATAATAATCAATAATAATAATGGAGAGGTATGGGAGGATTAGAGCGGGCGGAGGATAAGATTGCGAGAGGAAGGAAAGGAGGTAGGGAAAAGAGAGAGTTAAGAAGGACTTGGTGTATCAAAGAGATTGAAAAAAATAATGAATACCCTTGAAAAACAATTTTCTGGAATCGGTAAGTACCTTCACTGCAATTTCGGAAATAGTTTGTGAAGGCGAGGCCTTTAAGGGCGATCAAAGTAGGGGCCCTCCGTACCCCCCGTTTGAACACCTTTTCCGTACCGGCTTGAACAATCAAATAAGGTTTTG
>NW_007379747.1:26976-35472 GCF_000475195.1 Diaphorina citri | reverse complement strand
TTTTTTTGTTTTTTTTTTTTTTTTTTTTTTTTTTTTTTTTTTTTTTTTTTTTTAAGAGGTTTGACAGAGGGAACTTTAACTGCTATGGTCTTATCGTCCCGAAATCGAGGAGAGAAGGAAGACAGGATAGGAGAAAGCCAGCCGTTTCCGAGAACGAACATTATCCCATCAGGATAAAATCCGCCCCGGGCGGGAATCGAACCCGCGGCCTAGCGCTTACAAGGCAGACGCACTACCAACTAAGCTAACTAGGCTGGCAACACAATGTTTGATAAAGACTTAACGTCACTCCATGACTGCTAAGGTCTTTAACGGAAGTTCCATATGTAATAAAAAGTAGAGAAACTATGTGGTTCAGAAAGACTTGAGAGAGAAAAGGGATGGAGAAGGGAGGAGACGTTAGATAGGAGCGTATGAAGAGGTAGTATAAAAGAGGGTAACACCGCCCACCCAAATAAGATTGGGAAAAAATGTTAATAAAAAAAAGAAAGCGTAAAAGAAGTAGAAGTAGCTACCCGCTTCCTTAAATCCCACTCAGCCTGAGTAGGGCTGGGAGAAGCCAGCAACAGTCGGTCGTCCTGATGGTTACCCACATCCGAATACCAACTACCCGCAACAAACAAACCCCTAACAACATTTCGACATTATCGAAAACATCATTTTCGAGAGAAAACTTCCAGTATTTTCATGAAAACTCTCCAACAAACTAAAAACTAAACTGACATTATCTCGAGAAGCATCTAATAGTTGCGATTGTTGAAAACGACAACGGATCCCAATAGCTGTCAGTAGAATTTCCCTCAAGTTGAAATCCGGCTGTCAATATTCGAAAAGAGGATATCCGACTTTGTTGTCGAGCTTTATCTTTCTCTTACCGGTGTAAAATCTGTAGTACAGCACTTGAATGCACCCTTGGGACCTTGGCAAAATTTACAGCCAAGTAACTAAGCAAAAAGGTCTACTAAAAAAGCGAGAAAACAAAATGAAAATAAATAAAAAGCAACTACCTCTCGTAGTCTCGTACTTAGGTGGGTACTTAATATTCTAGTACGTACTTGCAAAACATTCGAGTTGGAAATTCTGCGGATTAAGTTTGGTTGTTTGAAGTTAAAACAAGTAGACCACAATAACTATCAGGATCAAGTTGGTAAATAAAATTATGAATACATAATTATGTGACGGGAATACATAGGAACACAGGTACATTGATGCTAAAGAAGTAATAACATTTCGTGAGAATATGGTACCAGGTACCAAATTCAATCTAGAACCTAGGGGTAAAGAAAAGCGACAAGAAATGAAGGCAGTAAATTGAATTAATCTTTTGTTATAAAATAAAACATAAACCATGCATCGCGTAAAATAAAATCTCACGAGGTCTTGAAACATAAATATAATGGAGTGCTGTAAAAAAACGTAGGAACATGGAATGATTAAATAAATGTAAAATAATGCTGAACACACGACATGCGAGGCAAATCAAATAAAACAGAAGCTAAACACACAGCATGCTGAATGCTGACACATACCCTCTAGCTGGGGCAAGTCTAGCAGGTTCCTGAGGTTGACAAGCATCGTGTTGACAAGAGAGTGCCCGGTATCTTGCTTGCTGATCAGTAGGAAGTACAATATCCACTGATTTGGACCGTAGAGTGGATGTAGAGGGAGGTTCCAATAGAAGTTGAGTGGAAGCAATGGGAACAACTTCCTCAGGTTTACCGGACGGTGGTTGTTTATTAATGAAGCAAGAATCCATGGAAGCTGCACGATCTCGTTTTAGATCAGGAACTGTCAGGAATACCTCGCTGACCACTACAGGATTTTCGTTTTCATTGGAACTTGAGCTTGTTTTCATGACAGCAGTCTTATCAGAAATATGAAAGGCGTTGAAGTCGGTAGTCAAATTGAACACTTGATTCGTGGAATCACTTTCGGAGGTTGTATAGGTGGTTTCGGAAGAATTTTGAGTTTCTAGAGATTCAGGAAAGATGAAGGCTTGTTGTCGTTCAAGCTTTGGTGACGTCACACTTCTCCTTCTGGTGGAAGTGGATGTGGGGAGTATGTCGTCATCACAGGATATGATATCAAATGTTGGAGTACATGGAGGCACAGGGGAGAGAGTGACAGTATTTCTAGAGATTCAGGAAAGATGAAGGCTTGTTGTCGTTCAAGCTTTGGTGACGTCACACTTCTCCTTCTGGTGGAAGTGGATGTGGGAAGTATGTCGTCATCACAGGATATGATATCAAATGTTGGAGTACATGGAGGCACAGGAGAGAGAGTGACAGTGATGCAAGGGGAGGGAATATCAATATCAGGAGGTTCACTATCTTCTGTCTGCTCATAGTCAAAACTATCAAAGTCTTCACTCGTCGCAGAACTATCACTATAACTAAAACTTTTCAGACTCAGGCACTATCTTCTGTCTGCTCATAGTCAAAACTATCAAAGTCTTCACTCGTCGCAGAACTATCACTATAACTAAAACTTTTCAGACTCAGCACCTCATCACCAGAAGATTGTCTAGATTGTATTCTATGGTACTCCTCCACGCATGCGCAATGAAAACATATCGCCGACATTTTGTCACCAGATGATCTTCGTCTTTGGAACAATGTCCGGGTTGGAACTTCAAGGAATGTGCCAGGATCAGCATCGGTCTGGTTCTGACAGGAATCAAAACTTTTACTTCTCTGCCCTGTGTTATGAGGAACTTTTAGAAAGACACTTGGGTCGAGATGTTGCTGTCGCTTTGCCTCCAGCTGAATTTCATCAAAGCTCGCAGATCGAACTTGCTTGGGAACTTCAAGACTACTTTGAGTTTTCATTTCTGCACCTGTTGGAGTTCGGGATCGTTTGAATATTTTTTGCATTCCCTGCAGACAAGCTTCCCTCGTGGGTGAGTACGAGGGTGTGAACACAGGACTTCACTCACATTGGTGTGTGCTCAGTGAGGTTTGGTCCATTTCCCTCGTGGGTAAGTACGAGGGTGTGAACACAGGACGTCACTCACATTGGTGTGTGCTCAGTGAGGTTTGGTCCATAGATGTACCGAGAAAAGGGGGGTGGATACTTCAAATTTTCAGAGTGCGCCCCATAGTACAGGAGCAAAAGGAAACCCCGACCTGCCCCCCCCCCAAATAGGTCCTAGCTGGGGTTATATACATATAGCTTTCTAATACCTGTGTTATATATAGCTTTCCAATAACTTTATGCCTAGGTAGAAATAGAAAGCTCATACGTGGCTTTCCAATTCACTGAATGTGATTGGAACATTTTATCCAAGAAGAACCGGCCTCAAGACGAAAATCAAGTGTTGGGAAAAGTTTTTGAATTCTATTGAAAAGGGTTGGAATGATTCTTACAGGAATTCGTGCCACTTTGTGAATAGTGGAGATATCAACGCGATTTTTCAACGAATCAAAAAAGCCGTTTTTTCGACGAAGAAGAAGAAGGAGAGAGAGAGAGATCTCCCAACAGTAGGGAATTCGTGCCACTTTGTGAATAGTGGAGATATCAACGCGATTTTTCAACGAATCAAAAAAGCCGTTTTTTCGACGAAGAAGAAGAAGAAGAAGAGAGAGAGAGAGAGAGAGAGAGAGAGATCTCCCAACAGTAGAATATGCCCGTCTTGTTCAACAAAAGTTTGAATCTTTTTACAAAACTACAAAAAAGTTGAGCATCTCTGTTAAATTCAAGGTTCTCACCACTTATATACGACCTTTTTACGTACAAAAAAAGCCCAGAAAATAGCCACTCCAAGTCTCTATACTCCCCTGCATCCCGTCTTGTTCAACAAAAGTTTGAATCTTTTTACAAAACTACAAAAAAGTTGAGCATCTCTGTTAAATTCAAGGTTCTCACCACTTATGTATGTACGACCTTTTTACGTACAAAAAAAAGCCCAGAAAATAGCCACTCCAAGTCTCTATACTCCCTGCATTGCAAAATGGCAAGCGTATTATTAAATTGATTCAACTCACAAGTAATTGCCCCTTATTTACTCTAGTCCTTCACTCGGTAGTTTATAATGACATGTGAAAGAGTAAAGGTAAGGAAAAGAAAGAGGACAACCCAACCTCTCTGGAAAGCCATTGCAAAACTTTAAAAAAAGAAGAAAAAATAGAGAACTTTTCTTGAAATTCAACTCACAAGTAATTGCCCCTTATTTACTCTAGTCCTTCACTCGGTAGTTTATAATGACATGTGAAAGAGTAAAGGTAAGGAAAGAAAGAGGACAACCCAACCTCTCTGGAAAGCCATTGCAAAACTTTAAAAAAGAAGAAAAAATAGAGAATTTTTGCTGCCTAAATAATGAAGATGTTATAGTCAAGAGGAAAAAATGTTTACACATAATATACAAAGGTACTTGAGAAATCAGGATAATAGAGGTACAGAAAACGGATAACAGCTCAGGACCTCAGGATAGTTAATAGGGTGCAGAGCAGAGAACAGAGGGGAAACGGAAAAAAATGGTCATAGCACTGTACAAAGGGGGTTTCGGTATTAATTCCCTGGGGAATCTGCCTAAATTTACCCTTAAACACGTGAAAAATAACGAGTGTGAGAGATTTTCGATGGTAGGCAGCTTAGACACAATCATCATCAAAACAGTGGATACCTATTTCAAACAAAACATCTCGCATCTACAATCTACATAGAAAGAGAGCTGCTCTTTCCAGGAAATTCAAGATTAGCAGGAAAAAACTGGGAGAGATTTTGAGGACACAATAGGTATCTACTATCTAGATATAGGAATGAAGATGTTATAGTCAAGAGGAAAAAATGTTTACACATAATATACAAAGGTACTTGAGAAATCAGGATAATAGAGGTACAGAAAACGGATAACAGCTCAGGACCTCAGGATAGTTAATAGGGTGCAGAGCAGAGAACAGAGGGGAAACGGAAAAAAAAATGTCATAACACTGTACAAAAGGGGGTTTCGGTATTAATTCCCTGGGAAATCTGCCTAAATTTACCCTTAAACACCTGAAAAATAAAGAGTGTGAGAGATTTTCGATGGTAGGCAGCTTAGACACAATCATCATCAAAACAGTGGATACCTATTTCAAACAAAACATCTCGCATCATACAATCTACATAGAAAGAGAGCTGAGAGAGCTCTGGAAAGAGAGCTGAGAGCTCTCTTTACAGGAAATTCAAGATTAGCAGGAAAAACTGGGAGAGATTTTGAGGACAAAATAGGTATCTACTATCTAGATATAATTAAGACAATCTATCCCAAAATAGCTTCTATTTCTTGGAAATCCCGTTACTGTGTCAGGAAGCACAAATGAAATTCTATACTTGGAGGCAAAAATAAAAATCTGGTGTGAACATCACACGACTTTCCTTATCCTATTTAATGATGCTTATTTGGATGTTCTATGGTATAACTTTTACAATATCTCTAACCGTTTAGTCAGTATAGCTGAAAACCGCCAAAAAACGGTCGAAAACCGCCAAAAAACGGTCAAAATATCGCCAACCGCAGCACCTATCTTAACCAGAAGTTTCGTGTCGCACCCTTGTCACATTTGACAGCTGCATGCCAAAATTTCAAGTCTCTAGCTCTTACCGTTCTCGAGATATTTTGTTTACAGACAGACAGAAGGATAGACACACGGACCAATGACTGAAACTTTGGATTTAGGTTCTAGGGACCTCAAAACGTGTTTTGGCACTAAAAACTGACCATCGAAAATTTGACCCGATTACATTACTTTCCTTCCTATAGGATAAGGAAAGTAAAAAGGAAAAATACCCCTCTTTTTTTATCGGAAATATACTATCCATACGTGGGAGATATTTTTCAACCTAGCTACCTCGATTTTCTTCTTCTTTTTCTCTTCTTTGTCTTCTTTTTTTTCGTGGAAGTAGGGCTATAATGCGTTTCAAGTACAATATCCTACGCAATAGCTCCAATTCCCCTTCCCACATCGCATTCATCGGAAAAATCTAACAATGTATTTTCTTCTCCCTCCTCCTCTTTCTTCTACTTCTTCTTCACCTCCTTCTTCTTCGTCCTCTTCTCTTCCTCCCTTTTCTCCTTTCTGCTTCTCCTTCTTCTGCTGATCTTTCTTTTTCTACACTCTCCTCTTCTCCTGATGCTCCTTCTCCCAATACTCTTTCTTTTCCGTCTCCTTCTCCTTTTCCTTCTGCGTCTCCTCCTGTTCTCAATCTTCTTCTTCCCCTCCTCCTCTTGTTTTTCTCCAATCATTCTTCCTCGCAAGAGCTTTCACACAAAAATGCTAAGTAACGCGCTTTTCTTGTCGCCTCACTAATTTCTGGAGCGCTTGACAATGTCCAACCTAGCTACCTCGATTTTCTTCTTCTTCTTCTTCTTCTTCTTCTTCTTCTTCTTTTTCTCTTCTTTGTCTTCTTTTTTTTTCGTGGAAGTAGGGCTATAATGTGTTTCAAGTACAATATCCTACGCAATAGCTCCAATTCCCCTTCCCACATCGCATTCATCGGAACAATCTAGCAATGTATTTTCTTCTCCCTCGTCCTCTTTCTTCTACTTCTCCTTTTACTTCCTCCTTCCTTGTCCTCTCTTTCTTCTGCTTCTTCTTCACCTCCTTCTTCCTCGTCCTCTTCTCTTCCTCCCTTTTCTCCTTTCTGCTTCTCCTTCTTCTACTGATCTTTCTTTTTCTACACTCTCCTCTTCTCCTGATGCTCCTTCTCCCAATCCTCTTTCTTTTCCGTCTCCTTCTCCTTTTCCTTCTGCGTCTCCTCCTGTTCTCAATCTTCTTCGCCTCCTCCTCCTCCTCCTCCTCCTCCCATTTTTTTCCTCCAATCATTCTTCCTCGCAAGAGCTTTCACACAAATGCTAAGTAACGCGCTTTTCTTGTCGCCTCACTAATTTCTGGAGCGCTTGACAATGGAAAAAAAGCCCGGGGGAGTTGTGCCTTTGATTGAAAACATTTGAATGTAGAAGGTAGAATATACGTTTTCGGCGTAGAATAATACTCAATGTTTATCCTGGCTGAATAGGAGTAAAAATATCCCAGGTGGTACGGATGATACCTACAGGTTTTGCTTTTGAGGCATTTTGAAAAGAATTGCCTTGGTAAAATGAGAAACGAGGCACACTTTCAACTGCTTAGGTTTCAAGCTTTCTAGAGAAAAGAAGTCTTATTCTAATAGGATACCAAGAAAACAAAAAAGACCAAATCAAAATTTGATAGTTCCACATTCATCGGAAAGCTCCTTTCGAAAAACAAATGAACTTCCATTTTGAAAAGAATTGCCTTGGTAAAATGAGAAACGAGGCACACTTTCAACTGCTTAGGTTTCAAGCTTTCTAGAGAAAAGAAGTCTCATTCTAATAGGATACCAAGAAAACAAAAAAGACCAAATCAAAATTTGATAGTTCGACATTCATCGGAAAGCTCCTTTCGAAAAATAAATGAACTTCCGAGGGAAATTACATTATAATTTTTTTGCACGTTTCTCTACCTACTGTTTTTCAGGAAGTTATTTTTGTTAGCTTTGGATTTTCTCTTTTTTTTTGTGATTTGGTCCCTAGAGTTTTTCCACTGTATTTTTGACCAAAGTTTATGAAGGACCAAATAGGTACGAGTACATGCTACATGTCCATTGACAATTCGACATAGGCCTTGACAAGTTTTGTACTATGTTTTGTTTTTCATAACTCTCAAGGGAAATTAATAGGCAGAACGCTCTAGTCCTATTTATTTACCAATATATGTATAGATACCTGAATGAAAAAAAAATGTTGGATTTTATTAGTCCTATTTTGGCTACATACAGTATGTCCCAGAAGCCCTGTAAGGCACCCCAATATATCTTTTGAGAGGCTAGGAATTTTTGAATTCTGATTGATCCTATTTGAAAAAGGATACCTTAGAAAACTATTCTCCCCACGTATGGATACCTTGCGTCCTTACAGGATTTCTTACTGTATTTTTTTTTTTTTTTTTCAACAATACTTATATTGTTATGTTTTTTGTCAGTCAAATAAAGTTTCATTTTTTTTTTATGAGAAATACGTTTTGTAAAGCTATGTCCACACGTAGTCGATCGACGGTTGATCGAAGATCGACTACGTGTGGACACAGCTTAAAGTTGCTCAGGGGAAAGATACTGAAAAAAATCACTCGACGCATAAGATTAGAACTTCAAGTCATTGACATTTTGAATGAAAATAATGCTTAATACTGGATTAACGATCGAATATACATTTTGTATGATTCGAGAGACCATTATTTATAAATACGCAATGTATAATATATATATAATACACACTACATAATTATTATCTAAAAATACGTTCGATGTTTTCTTAGCTTTCTATATTTTCAGTACAAATCGAGGGGTGATTCGTTTATTACAAAAAGCCTAACGATTGTACCGCTTTTATGTAATGACCAACCAAGTTTTCTCTGGTTCATAAAGAACTAGTGGCTGGATCACAGCTAGGTAACAGTATACCCCAGGTATACATTTTTACACCTTAATTCTCCACACAAA
>NW_007379747.1:19495-23163 GCF_000475195.1 Diaphorina citri | reverse complement strand
TTTTTTTGTTTTTTTTTTTTTTTTTTTTTTTTTTTTTTTTTTTTTTTTTTTTTAAGAGGTTTGACAGAGGGAACTTTAACTGCTATGGTCTTATCGTCCCGAAATCGAGGAGAGAAGGAAGACAGGATAGGAGAAAGCCAGCCGTTTCCGAGAACGAACATTATCCCATCAGGATAAAATCCGCCCCGGGCGGGAATCGAACCCGCGGCCTAGCGCTTACAAGGCAGACGCACTACCAACTAAGCTAACTAGGCTGGCTAAGAATGTGCCTTGAAGTAATGTAAAAGCGGTAACATTGGTACCGGGGTTTACCAATTCGGTATTGAGATGAAACGAGGATTTCCCTATGCTTAATACCCAGGTCAACCTCGGATTGAACTCAATCCTGAGACAATCAACGGTGGTAAAACTCGACCTAAATATCTTCAGTCAGAGCAAAAAATTACAAAGTTGTTCCAATCCTAGAAAGGTTAAGATAAATTACGCAGATTGTCATCAGAAAGTTCAGGAACTTACATTTTAGGATTGCAGGAAAACTATAGGAAAACAAGGGAAAAGTCAACAATTATTGTTCAAATCGAAAAACCTGCCGAATCGGTTCGTGTAAAGATACACAGGCGTGCTTACTGGAACTTGGCCTGGCGCACTGCCGTGCGCTCAGATTACGCAGATTGTCATCAGAAAGTTCAGGAACTTACATTTTAGAATTGCAGGAAAACTATAGGAAAACAAGGGAAAAGTCAACAATTTCTTCAAATTTCAATAAACAGGAAAGCCTTATTTCCAAACCTAATTCGGGACGATAAGACCATAGCAGTTACAGTTCCCTCTGTCAAACCTCTTAAAAAAAAAAAAAAATCCAAACCTAATGAAGCCAACAATACGTTCAGAATACAAAGCAGCACAGGGCCCAGAGCTAAATAAATAAGACTCTGAATGGCAGATGATTTATTCATGATAAGATTATATTCAGTAAAATGTTACAACAATAAATGAATATTTCTGCTGTGCAATTTAATTTGTAAAAGAAGATTTGGTGTGAGCACCACGCGGCTTTTTATAGCAGTCCTTTGTAGGTTCAACCAAGTCAAAATTGAAAACCAATAAATTTGAAAAATCCGAAATCATTTTATTCTGAATGGCAGATGATTTATTCATGATGAGATTATATTCAGTAAAATGTTACAACAATAAATGAATATTTCTGCTGTGCAATTTAATTTCTAAAAGAAGATTTGGTGTGAACACCATACGGCTTTTTATAGCAGTCCTTTGTAGGTTCAACCAAGTCAAAATTGAAAACTAATAAATTTGAAAAATCCGAAATCATTTTATTCTTATGGTTTTTGATTTAAGAAACCAATTTGAAGTGCGAAAAAACGCAGAATAACTGCGAATCTAAATAATAATGAAATCGGCAAAATATAAAAAAATCTTATCCTCAAAAAATTGGTCTCCCTCTCTCCTTCCTCTCTCAAAACTCCCCAAAAATCCTTGCGAAATATGCTACAAACAGTGCAAACTGATTCTTAATTCCAAATAACATCAATAAGGGCTCACTCTGATCTCGTTTTCAAAAGCACACCTACCTAGGTTCCATAATATTGTTAAGTAAATCCAATAACGTCTTTAAACCAATAACAGTACAATACAAAACCAAAAGGGTAGAAACCGAGAAATACTGGAGGCGAAGAAGAAGAAGAAGAAGAAGAAGAGGAAGAAAAAAAAACGATGTGATAATGGTGACTTGTGGTATCAAACAGGGCCGTGAGAAAAACTCAGAACTCAGGGATTCGGGGCAATTTTCATATTTATTTCCAGGCCCGTGGTCCTATCCTCTATATTAGGTACTGAGGTTCGGGCCTGATATACATAGTAGGTAAGCCAAAAAGTGAATCCTCCACAGTCAGAAATGTCAGAATAAAAGGAAAAAATGTGTATATTTTCCTTTCGCAAAAATGTCGAAACCGGTTCCATTTTGGAATCTGAAATGCACCTAGAGTCCTAGACAAAACTAGAGGAAATCCCAAATCCAAGATGGCGCGCTTTCGGACCGGTTCTGCAGGTTACGAAAGGAAAATACGCCTAAAGTTGTCTAGCCCCTGGACATTACCAAGCCTGTGGGTAGAAAATCATAGAGATATCCTGTACTGTTACCGCCCCTGGTGGTAAGCCGACAGAGGAAATCCCCCCCATTGTCGTATTAAAGCAACGAGGAAAACATAAAAGCACCATTTGAATAATAAAGACATTTTCCTTTTTACTTAAATTCGATATTGAATAAATAGCTTCCTATTTTTGGGATTTTTCCTCTAGTTTGATAAATACCTAGAGGTGGGTGCTTTGGTAATTTGCAGCCCCTGGACAAGAAGTAAAAAAAAGGTAGCCTTTTAATTTCAATTTAATTACAACAGTACAAATACCTAAACAAAAAAAAAGGTTATCAACAACATGAAAAAGGCCGTCAGGTGTGAAAACCGCCACAACAGTTGTTCCAAGTTCAAAGGTTGCGGAAATTCGTTGCTAAAAGGCCGAAATCCCAATTATACATCTGTGACCGGCTGTTATATTTTAATTGGTACTTTAACAGTGAAACAGTGCTAATTTTACTGTTCACCAATTATGTCTGCAGGTAATTAGTAACTGTAGTAGGTAATTATACGGATAGAAATATAGGCCTTGTTTATACACACCAAATGGGAAAAATACCTTTTGCATAAAGCAGACTTTAAAATGGAAATAACGGTATTGAAGTACCTACGGTAACACCTGATGACTCTTTCTATGTGAGAGGAGGCGGGTAACTTGCCGAATGCAGAATACCTACCTGCCAGCCTAGTTAGCTTAATAGTTGGTAGTGCGTCTGCCTTGTAAGTGCTAGGCCGCGGGGTCGATTCCCGCCCGGGGCGGATTTTTACCTGATGGGATAATGTTCGTTCTCGGAACGGCTGGCTTTCTCCTATCCTGTCTTCCTTCTCTCTTCGATTTCGGGACTATAAGACCATAGCAGTTACAGTTCCCTCTGTCAAACCTCTTTTAAAAAAAAAGGATACCTACCTCCTAAGAGCCATTTTATTACTAGCCAACCGTTTAAAAAATCGGTGCCTATTCATTAATTCTACGGGCTGAATTCGTCTTGAGAGGGGTTAAAATATTTAGAGGGCAAACTTGAAATAGCCTTTTCACGAGGACATTTTTTGCGAGTGACTTTTAAGGACCTTTTTGCCTTGTTTCAAGAAGTCATCAGTGCGTGCTTAGGCACGGACTTACTATCTTCAGAATAATAGGGGAGGATCATTAAAAAAATAATGAGAAATGGCCGAAATTCTGGAGAAAAATGAGAAAAAAGGGGGTTTGCAGGAATTGCTGAAAAAAGTGGGGGAAAAGGAAAAAAGAGGTAAAAAAGCACTTTCATATTTCATAGTGCGTGCGTTAAGTAGCTCATTAGAGATAAGAGATAAGGGCCAGATTAGATAAGTATCTACCTAGTACCTACCTAGAGAAGTGGAGATATATTTCAGGGATTTCCAAGTGATAGCCACCCGCGGGCAGCTTGCGACCCGGAAACACTTTTAGAACGCCCCCCCCCCCCCCTTCCGGCAATTGAACCCGAAATCGGAACACGCCAACACAGTCCTTTACAGGTCAAAAGATTTGAGACTTGGTGC
>NW_007379747.1:10649-19059 GCF_000475195.1 Diaphorina citri | reverse complement strand
TACAAACACACACACAAACAGCTTGAAATACGGACCGGTTTTGGCGAGTAAGGCTAACGATACTTTGAAACAGTTGCATAACGAACGTGAGGGCACTTCCAATACCCGATAAAAGGCCAAGCAAAAAACAATTCGATGCGGCTCGTTCTGGTGATTTACCTACTCACTGGTACTTGCGGTACGGAATTCCTAAGGCCCGATATGGATTACTTTGTTATTCCATGGATGTTATTTATTTATCCATTTATTAATATGTTGTTTACTTTTATTGTTTCGCACACGTATAAAAACACCAAAACAAAACCTTTCCGTAAAAAAAAAGTCGTTCTCACACTATGGATATTCATTAACAAATAGTCTCTCTGTTTTTATAAAGCACAAAGACTGTGGATTCGCGGACCAAGTCAATAAAACAAACAACTGTAAAAAAGCAAGTTACGACTATCGTCCGTGACACCCTTTGTAAAAAAAAAAAAAAACACAAACTGTACCATGGTAATTATCATCGCGTTAAGAAACATGGATAAATACGTAAAAAAAGGGACAGGGTTTCATTTTTAGTCCGTCCTTCCTTTATTATTACAATAGTAATAAAAAGGTATAAGGGACGGACTATTGTATTCGCTTCGGTGTCTGTCACTCGGTCGGTCTGTCTGTCCCCATAGAAGGACTTATCCAAACCTGGTCGACCTATATATCAAATTAAAGGTCTTTTTACCAGGAACACGAAAGTGGTGGTGCAAATTTTGTCCAAAAAACCATAAAGCCAAAAAACCAAAAAAACTGGTTTTTGGGGGATTTTTTTTATATACTCGTATTAGATTGAAAAAAAAATGGTAAAAAAAACAAATGGATCCATGGGCGAAAAATTGTCATTGTTGCAAAACCATGAATAGTGTCTAAAAGCCACACAATTTCGCTTCGAGGGGAAGTAGAGATGGGGTGGTGCGAAATTTTTGTACAATTTTGATGCATTTCATTATTTAATTTCCAGAAAAGAGGGGAAAGGAGGGAAGAGGATGCATAAAGAGGACGTATAAGAGGAGGGAATTGGGGAAGGAGGAAAAAAGGACAAGAGAGAAGTGGGAGAGTTAGTTTGAAATGTTGTCATCACAGCAAACCGCAACAGCAATAACCGTGGGCGACAGAATGACAATGTTGTCACAAAATGTTTTTGTAGGTCCAAAAATATAAAAAGTAGGTATGTACCTACCTATACCTACTCGAACAAAACTCCCACAACACACAAAAACAATTTCATAGAAAAATAAAAAAAAAAAGATCTGATGATGATGATGAGCCTGGCAATAGCACGTTGAATTCATCAATTCCGATTGAGGACTCAAGTTAAGGGAAGTTGAGCGTGGTTGGTATTCGAATGGGTGAACATTTGGGCAGCAAACCGCAACAGCAATAACCGTGGGCGACAGAATGACAATGTTGTCACAAAATGTTTTTGTAGGTCCAAAAATATAAAAAGTAGGTAGGTACCTACCTATACCTACTCGAACAAAACTCCCACAACACACAAGAACAATTTCATAGAAAAATAAAAAAAAGATCTGATGATGATGATGAGCCTGGCAATAGCACGTTGAATTCATCAATTCCGATTGAGGACTCAGGTTAAGGAAAGTTGTGCGTGGTTGGTATTCGGATAGGTGAACATTTGGGCAGTCGCGTGTCACTGACTTTTCTTGGCCCCACTCAGGCTGTGTGAGGTGTGTTATGGATCGAACTTTTAAAATTAGACCAGCAAAATGAGTAGGTACCTATTTGATTGGAGGTCAGTTTGTATGAACGCCGTGAAACAGTGTTATGTATGCAATGTGGTACACATCATGCATAAGATTCACCCTATTCATTTAGTCTGATCTTGAAGTGTTTGAGAATGCTCGGAGAAGGTTCGGGAATAGTATCCGACCATCCGACTACTGTAGACGTGTAGATTCTACTTGTAAAATATATCTAGTCGTGTCGCATCCTTGTCACATTTGACAGCTGCATGCCAAATTTCAAGTCTCTAGCTCTTACGGTTCTCGAGATATTTTGTTTACAGATAGACAGACAGAAGGACAGACACACGGACCAATGGCTGAAACTTTGTATTTAGGCTTTGTATTTAGCACTAAAAACTGACCATCAAAAATTTGATACGATTACATTACTTTCCTTCTTATAGGATAAGGAAAGTAAAAATATGGTCAAACAGGCTGGGGAGAAGCTTATCAGTTATCAGTCAGTAATGTTAAGTAGAGAACCCTCGAGTAAAAGGGGTCTCAGTGTTAATGGTCCCCTCTCTCTCTCTCTCTCTCTCTCTCTCTCTCTCTCTCTCTCTTTCTCCCTCTCTCTACTTGAGATTTTTATTTGTGTCTTGATAAAGTAGAATGGAATAAAAATAGACGAGAAGAAAAGTCCATTTTGTAGTGATTGAAGAAAAAGGAGACAGTTTTCACAAAAGAAGTTGACTTTGCCATAAAAATAAAGAGAGAGAGAAAGAGAGAGAGCGAGATGAGGAGGAAGAGAAGAGAGAGAGGGGAGGAGGAGGAGAGGGAAACAGGGGTGGAAATGGAAAGAGAAATACTGTGAATGATCAGGGCTGTAGGAAGTCGAAATAAAAATAAACTAAAAGAGAGCGTAAGAAAATATGAAATACCTAAATTAACGAAACATCTGAAGTCTAAAGGAAGAAAAAGGAGGATTTACCTTGAGAGAATAGAGAAAGGAAACAGCTTAAAAGGTGTAAAGAAACACATATAGGTAAAAAGGCGATGAACGGTTGGTAAAAAGGAGGCAAAGAAACGGTTTAATGGTCCAGCAATCATTTTCTGAACGAGTTATGATTGACCTTTTAAATCTAGTGGTTCAGTGAACTGTAGAAGTCACTCAGAGAAAAGGCCTTTACGAGGCCGCTATGAGCTTAATAGGGCCCAAAATTTAATGAGCAACGTCAATTTATATGCTGAAGATTTACAGCAAACTTCAACAAAATCGGGCGAACTATTCCGTTCGAGAGTTAAATTTCGAATTCACTTCGTTCGTTCAATAATGCACTTGTATTTAGTGTGGAGTAGATTCGACATTTGGAGCTTTGTTACAATGTTACTTACATATCTTTTATCTAGTTTCTGTGTTGTAGCACATCCTCCACAGACCTTTAGGTCCGGTTCTTCAGTATATTTTATTGTTATTTCTATCTATCAATTATATCAAGTACCTATATCTATCAATTATAGCAATTTTTGAAGGATTCAGAGGCAAGATTCTCACATGCTCTTCCATTTGTCTGAGAACGTGGAGGTGCCTCAGCACAATATCACAGAATTGCACCATTTTCTTATAAATATGAACGTAAAGATAAGTGCACGTATGTATCTGGTAGAATCAGGTTTTCTTATAACCAAGAAGTATCAAGATGATGTTGATGTTGTTGGCGATGATGTTATTGTGTATAGCGCTACTCATGATGAATATGATTCCATGTGGATTTTTAAACAGAAGACGTACATAATTGTTTGCCATGATTTATTTTATTTTTCATTACTATTATTACTTTTTTTTTAATATTTAATATTGATGGTCGTTAGATTTTCAATGGATTGAACATTTGAAATGTGTCAACAATTTGGTTTCCAACTTTCCATTTTTCAAGCTATTCAAACAAAAAAAGTGCTTAGAATAAATATTATACGTCATATTTTAGATTTAGGTAATTTTTACCTGAACGTATTTTTTTTTATGTAATAGGGACTTAACATGATACCTACTGTAGAGTAGATACTGTAGACCCTGGGGTGATTAAATGGATCATTCATAGCGTTTAAAATCAATTATTAACGACGTTAAATGTTTGAATTATTATTTTATTAGGTTGTTATAATTGAATTATTTATACGAGTATTTGATATTATTTAATTTTTCATTGGTCAATAGTTCAGTAATCACACTGGGAATGGCTAACGTAACCGACCGAGACGAATATCACTTATAGTCTTTACCAAATAATGCAGGTAAATAATATCTATGGGTAATAAACATTTTTTTATACATGCATCTTATTAAATGGGTACCTAAATAATGTGTATTAGTAATATATTTGATATTATTTAATTTTTCATTGGTCAATAGTTCAATAATCAAACTGGGAATGGCTAACGTAACCGACCGAGACGAATATCACTTATAGTCTTTACCAAATAATGCAGGTAAATAACATCTATGGGTAATAAACATTTTTTTATACATGCATCTTATTAAATGGGTACCTAAATAATGTGTATTAGTAATATTAAAAAGTAAAAAGGTCTGATTAGAATGCAGCCTCTCATCTTTATCACAAAAAGTAAAAAATCTGGTGTGAACATCACACGACTTTCCTTATCCTATTGAATGATGCTTACTTGAGTGTTCTTTTACCCTAACTTTTACAATATCTCTAACCGTTTTGTCGCTATAGCTGAAGACCGCCAAAAAACTTAACTTGTGGACCAGAGCAAGTTGTAGCGAATTAACCAAGAAAATTCGATATGTTCTAGAGATCTGGAGTGTTGCGATGATACGAATACTGTAGAAAGAGATTTCAGCTATCCAAATTTTACTATGTAGTAACCAATAAGCCAATAACTAATGTTAGAGATTGGAGGTGTAATAATTTTTCAACCATTTGAAATGATGGTGTATGTTGTTGTAAAGGAAGTTCCCAATTCAATTATTTTTTCATGAGGCTAGAGGAAAACGTGTGAGAATTTTAACGTTAAGGTTTTCAGGAGTTTCAGGTATTACCTTGACGTAGCGAAGTAATACACAGGTTGAAAACATTAACATTAACAACCAAAAGTTCCTTAATTTCGTGTACGAGGTCCGTTCCTAGCTGATAATCTACCTATTTGTTTCACGCGGCAATACCGAGCAAACTCAACATCAAGCATCGTAATCTAAATGATATGGTCCAAAAATATGGGCGTACAGGAAGAGAACTATAGTAGGTATACGAGTATAGCTGTATAGTAAAGATAACTATAACGAAATATAGTTCTACAGTTTGGAACTCTAGCGGTACTTACTATCGCATCTATTCATTCTACCGTGTGCTTCCGACGATTTGATATTATTTAATTTTTCATTGGTCAATAGTTCAATAATCAAACTGGGAATGGCTAACGTAACCGACCGAGACGAATATCACTTGTAGTCTTTACCAAATAATGCAGGTAAATAACATCTAAGTATGGGTAATAAACATTTTTTTATACATGCATCTTATTAAATGGGTACCTAAATAATGTGTATTAGTAATAAGTATTAAAAAGTAAAAAGGTCTGATCAGAATGCAGCCTCTCATCTTTATCACAAAAAGTAAAAATCTGGTGTGAACATCACACGACTTTCCTTATCCTATTGAATGATGCTTATTTTTATGTTCTATAGAATCTATATGTTTTGGCACTAAAAACTGACCATCGAAATTTTGACCCGATTACATTACTTTCCTTCCTATAGGATAAGGAAAGTAAAAAGTAAAAAGGTCTGATAAGAATGCAGCCTCTCATCTTTATCACAAAAAGTAAAAATCTGGTTTGAACATCACACGACTTTCCTTATCCTATTGAATGATGCTTATTTTTATGTTCTATAGTAACTTTTACAATATCTCTAACCGTCTAGTCAGTATAGCTGAAAACCGCCAAAAAATGGTCAAAAACCCCCAAAAAGCGGTCAAAAGACCGCCAACCGCAGCACATATCTTAACCAAAAGTTTTGTGTTACATTCTTGTCTCATTTGTGAACTATAGGTATACCAAATTTCAAGTCTCTAGCTCATACCGTTCCCCAGATATTGTTAAATTACAGTGAAAACCGCCAAAAAGCGGTAAATTGCCGCCAAGCGTTGCACCGGTCTTAACCAAAAGTTTCGTGTCGCATCTTTGTCACATTTGACAGCTGCATGTCAAATTTCAAGTCTCTAGCTCTTACGGTTCTCGAGATATTTTGTTTACAGACAGACAGAAGGACAGACACAGGTAGAAAAGTGGTGGAAGGTAAACAAGGTGAACAGAAACAAAAGAGAGCGTTATGAAAAGTTTGGTTTTGAAAACAATGAAAATATGGAAAAGTTTTCGCCCCTCTCTTCTACCCATCCTGTATATAGGTAAACATATTTGAACACATATTGGGCAAACCGCGCAAAACACAGGGTGCTAAAATACAACCGTGTTACGAAATTCTTTGGTGAAAACTTTGTAACTTTTATTAAATCATGTAGGTAGTATAAACGGAGTAACATATTAAATCATGTACTTACTTTCCTTCTTATAGGATAAGGAAAGTAAAAATATGGTCAAACAGGCTGGGGAGAAGCTTATCAGTTATCAGTCAGTAATGTTAATTAGAGAACCCTCGAGTAAAAGGGGTCTCAGTGTTAATGGTCCAGCAATCATTTTATGAACGAGTTATTATTGACCTTTTAGAATCTAGTGGTTCAGTGAACTGTTTAAGTCACTCAGAGAAAGTGCCTTTACGAGGCCGCTATGAGCTTGGTACATAATTGTTTGCCATGATTTATTTTATTTTTCATTACTATTATTACTTTTTTTTTAATATTTAATATTGATGGTCGTTAGATTTCCAATGGATTGAACATTTGAAATATGTCAACAATTTGGTTTCCAACTTTCCATTTTTCAAGCTATTCAAACAAAAAAGTGCTTAGAATAAATACCATACGTCATATTTTACGTTTAGGTAATTTTTACCTGAACGTATTTTTTTTTATATATGTAATAGGGACTTAACATGAGAATGGTTGCACTCACAGGCTATCATAGCCTATATTATTAATTTATTGCTCCCACTAAAGGCCAAACAAATTGGATATTGATATCATATTATTGGGAAAAATTCAAGAAATGCAAACGCATTTAAAACAAATCAAACTAGAAAATAATACAAACTTGAAAAAATATATAAACCTGAAACGAATCGAGTAAACACGCGGGCACCGTTGTTTTCAAACCGGAATGCGGTTTTACACTGAATCAGGAATCGCCGAGTTAGACTGAGAATGAGAATTCAGAAACAATGAGAATGAAGGTGTACACAAACATGTGACTGGATATGATACAGAGAAGCCAAGATAGTGGAATAGTAAGATATGAAGCCAGGACTGGTCAGATAGTGGTCCGTGACAGGCCTGGATACACAAACATGTGACTGGATATGATACAGAGAAGCCAAGATAGTGGAATAGTAAGATATGAAGCCAGGACTGGTCAGATAGTGGTCCCTGACGGGCCTGGGGCCCGGGTCACAAATTTCCCTCACAGATTAACAATATTAAAATACATCTCAATAAATTTCATGACTTGAACTCGAAGCACCAACCTCCAGATCCGATGTCATCTGCAGCATTCAGGTTGGTAAATTTTCAACATGAGGGATTTTTTATTAGAATTTTAAAATTCGATTATTTTTGGCCAAGTAACTACTAAACTTTTTTTTACATTTTCATTTTTCCTAGTTGACCGCAACATGGCACTACAGTTGAGTGAAAGAGATTGTGGTCATTCCACTCAAACAACTACATACAGCAAAAATTCAAAGGTATTCAGATTTTAGTAGAACTGCATAATAACTGGATTGATTTGGGCTAGGTGAGTGAGAATCAGTTGCCCAAATATTTTATGCTGATTATTCTGAATATCAAAGGTCCTTGTACATATCAAACCATAAGATCAGCTAAATCTGATAGTGTGCAAGTAAATCCTTTACCAACCTCCAGATCCGATGTCATCTGCAGCATTCAGGTTGGTAAATTTTCAACATGAGGGATTTTTTATTAGAATTTTAAAATTCGAATATTTTTGCCCAGGTAACTACTAAACTTTTTTTTTTTACAAAAATTTAGGTAAGTTTGTACAAATCCCAAAAAACTTTGCGGGCTACGTAAATGGTCTGGTGGGCCACATGTGGCCCGCGGGCCGCTAGTTGGAAATCCCTGATATAGGTAAAACCCGGTCTACCTGCTCGATGAGACTAGAAATAGGTGTAAAATTAGATTAGATAGGGATCTAGGTGCACAATATACAGGGTGTTGTGATCTAGGTGCACAACATACAGGGTGTTGTGATCTAGGTGCACAATATACAAGGTGTTGTGATCTTGGTGCACAATATACAGGGTGTTGTGATCTAGGTGCACAATATATACAAGGTGTTGTGATCTAGGTGCACAATATACAAGGTGTTGTGATCTTGGTGCACAATATATAGGGTGTTGTGATCTAGGTGCACAACATACAGGGTGTTGTGATCTAGGTGCACAATATACAAGGTGTTGTGATCTAGGTGCACAATATATAGGGTGTTGTGATCTAGGTGCACAATATACAGGGTGTTGTGATCTAGGTGCACAA
>NW_007379747.1:0-10555 GCF_000475195.1 Diaphorina citri | reverse complement strand
AAAAAAAAAAAAAAAAAAAAAAAAAAAAAAAATCAACAACAACAACAACAACAACAACAACAACAAGGCGTGAGTTCAATTCCCGGCTGTGATCTGGAATTTTATCCTCAGTATTCCTCAGTTTTTGTAAATTTTTACGGACTCTTCAGTGCTATTTGAACAGTATAAATAAGCAATACATAATTATAAACAATGAACACTATTATTATCTCTCAATTTTTGCTCCAATCGAGACTATTCCAGTGGTATCTTATAATTATGGACTGTTCCATTCATTCTTCTCTGCTTCAATTTTTTTCCTCTTTCAAGTACGCACAAGCTCTGCTTATACGGATGGGTATACCATTTATAAAAAAAAATGTATGTTCTGAGTTTTTTATCGATCAAAAATAAATGGAAAAAAAATGAATAGGTAGTTGCTTTCTCTGCTCTACAATGTGATTGGACACCAGATTCATCAAAAAACGATTCCTGGACAGATTGACAGTTTAAAATGCTTTGCTTCCACATTAGAGCAGACTTTTGGGAAAGACATGAAACTATTCCTCCCTATTCATTCAGCCCTATACGGCTGTATGTAAATAATAGGAATAGACGTTACTTCGCGTCGTTTGGTAGTTGGAAATCCCTGATATAGGTAAAACCTGGTCTACCTGCTCGATGAGACTAGAAATAGGTGTAAAATTAGATTAGATAGGGATCTACTCGTAGGTGCACAATATACAGGGTGTTGTGATCTAGATGCACAACATACAGGGTGTTGTGATCTAGGTGCACAATATACAAGGTGTTGTGATATAGGTGCACAATGTATTCCTCCCTATTCATTCAGCACTATACGGCTGTATGTAAATAATAGGAATAGACGTTACTTCGCGTCGTTTGGAAAGGTCGTTCACTTTTGGAACACTCGAGTGAAAGGGTTCCGTGCACGGTGTGTTTACATACGCAAAAACATCAACAATGCTATTGGCTGAATGTACAGAGATGAAGAGTATAAATGTACATAAAATGATTATATGTAGATAGATTGTATATTATATGTATAGGACACTAATTTACCTTGGCCGAGACCCATGGGATATGCCACTGGAGCAGCTTAGTGGAAACCTTGAGCAGAGTCATCAAAAGAGAATATCATGCGAACAGACCAAGAAAATGTAGAAAACGTAATTCCAAGCGAATTTGACTTTATTCACTTTATTATTGTGCAGTTGGTGCTTGTTCCCTCTCATTGTATGTGGTGATTACTTTTCATGACCCCTAAGGGGATTTTTCATTTCATCTAACATTTGTGTAGGTGTACCTAGGGAATCAATACCCTATGGAATGAGAAAAAGTATGTAGATATCACAATTCAGAATATGCACAAAATTTCAAAATCGGCAAATATAATGATAGATCCGTTTTGCGTCCCTTGGTTTAAAAAAGAGATTTTCTGGCCCATGTCTGTCATAATTAAGAATGTAATGTCCCCGGCCAATAGTAATCGAAATTTAAATAGGTCTTACGTTACAACTATTCCAAATTTTTCGGAGGAAAACCACAATCCCAACACAAAACAACTACAAGTAGGTCCTACGTTACAATTATTCCAAATTTTTCGGAGGAAACCACAACCCCAACACAAAACGTGTAACTCTCGTGAACCCGTAATAATTCACAACGAATATATTAAAGGGGGGTTGGGTTTCATTACAAGAAGCTAACAATATAACAAGCTTACTGGAGAGAAGGGAAGAGGGAAGAAAAGAAAAGAGAGAATCAGAAGGAGGAAGACGGGAGGGAAAAATGGAAGGGGAATAATTGGAAGAGAGGGAAAGGGAAAAGAGGGAGAAATTTAGGAGAGAGAATATTAGAAGAAAGGAGAGGGAGAAATGGAAGAGAGAGAAAGGGAAAGTGAGAGAGAAATGGGAAAAGAGGGAGAATAATAGAAGACAGGGGGATTGAGAGAAGAGGGCGATAAATGTAGGAGAGCAATGGAAACAAGGGGAGAAATGGAGAAGGAGAGAGAATAATAGAGGGAAGGGAGAATTGGAAGAGAGAAGGGAAAGAGAGAGAGAGGAATGAAGAAGGTGGGAGAATAATAGAAGAAAGGGAAGGGAGGGAGAGAGGAGGGGGGAGAATTGGAAGAAAAAGAAAGTGAAAGATTGGGAAGAAAGCAGAAGGAGAGGGAATTATGGAAGAAAGAGGAGGGAAGGAGAGAGAAAGGGAAAGAGATGGAGGGAGAGGAAAGAAAAAGGAAGTTAATCAAAATTAAGTTTAGAGATACAAAAGCCCAATGGGGATGACCTTTGCAAGAATTTCGAGCTAAAAGTTTGGGATTAAGAAAAGGACGAAGGGATTAGCAGACGGCTAAAAGCTGTTTAATACGGATAAAAGTAAAATAGGGATAAAAGTAAAATATGGATAAAAGTAAAAGTTTCGTCCGTTTTGATATCTTTTAAATATTGGATTAACATCCGGACCCTCTGGTCTAGGAAGTCTAGGTGCAGGGGCCGCCTCCAGTCTAGGCGCAGGGGCAGCCTCGAGTCTAGGCGAACCCCGGGGGTAAATCCAATACCGGGCCCCTCCTCACATAATATTTAAGTTGTGTCCAAACATGGTCGATCCACATCAATTCACGATAAATACCTACACATCGATCGAGGGCCGTCGACTGTCTGTGGAACCTTTATTTCAAAACAGTCAGAATCAGATACCACGAGGATCCTTGGCTTCAGCCAGCATGCTTCTCCACACACTTCTGTCTTGGTGCTGTTTCTAGTCTTTGCTTTCTAACATTCTGGCCCAATTTTTCTCAACTTCTCTAGATGAAGGTTGCTACTTGGTCACGGAGAGGAGGTTGAAATTCCAATAACCTACTACATAAACATATCATGTAAGATTACAATAACACAATTATTACAGAATTACTGCAAATTTTTCGGAGGAAAACCACAATCCCAACCCAAAAAAACTAGAAGTAGGTAGGTCTTACGTTACAAATATTCCAAATTTTTCGGAGGAAACCACCATCCCAACACATAACAAAACGTATAACTCTCGTGAACCCGTAATAATTCACAACGAATATATTAAAGGGCGGGGGTTGGATTTCATAACAAGAAGCTAACAATATAACAAGCTTACTGAAGAGAGGGGAAGGGAAGAAAGAAAAGGAAGAATGAGAAGAAGAGAGAGAGACGAAAAGAGAAGGAGGAGGAATTGGACGAGAGAGAGAGAGATGGAGAAGGAGAGAGAATAATTTAAGAAAGGGGAGGGCGAAAAGAGGTGGGGGAGAATTGGAAGAGAAAGGAGGGGAGGAGATGAAGAAGAAGAAGAGACAACAATAGAAGAAGGAGGGATTGAGAGAGGAGGGGGATAAATGGAGGACAGAAAGGGAACGGGTGGTAGAAATGGAGAAGGAGGGAGAGTAATAGAAGAAAGGGATTGAGGGGGGATACATGGAGGAGAGAAAGGGAAAGAGAGGGAGAAATGGAGAGGGAGAGAGAATAATAGACGGATTAGAGGGAGATAGAGAGGAGGTGGGAAGAGGAAGACGAAGGAGAGAGAAAGGGGAAGAAGAGAAGGAAAAGAGAGAGGGAATGGGAAGAAAAAGGAAGTTAATCAAAATTAAGTTTAGAGATACAAAAGCCCGATGGGGATGACCTTTGCAAGAATTTCGAGCTAAAAGTTTGGGATTAAGAAAAGGACGAAGGGATTAGCAGACGGCTAAAAGCTGTTTAAGACGGATAAAAGTAAAATACGGATAAAAGTAAAATATGGATAAAAGTAAAACAGGTACAATTTCGAGCTAAAAGTTTGGGATTAAGAAAAGGACGAAGGGATTAGCAGACGGCTAAAAGCTGTTTAATACGGATAAAAGTAAAATATGGATAAAGGTAAAATATGGATAAAAGTAAAATATGGATAAAAGTAAAAGTTTCGTCCGTTTTGGTATCTTTTAAATATTGGATTAACATCCGGACCCTCTGGTCTAGGAAGTCTAGGTGCAGGGGCAGCCTCCAGTCTAGGTGCAGGGGCAGCCTCCAGTCTAGGCGAACCCCGGGGGTAAATCCAATACCGGGCCCCTCCTCACATAATATTTAAGTTGTGTCCAAACATGGTCGATCCACATCAATTCACGATAAATACACATCGATCGAGGGCCGTCGACTATCTGTGGAACCTTTATTTCAAAACAATCAGAATCAGATACCACGAAGGTCCTTGGCTTCAGCCAGCATGCTTCTCCACACACTTCTGTCTTCGTGCTGTTTCTAGTCTTTGCTTTCTAACATTCTGGCCCAATTATTTTCAACTTCTCAAAATGTTAACAAAAAATACCAGGTATTTACCTGTTCCAAGTTCATGAAATCCCAAAGACTCCGTTGGTTTGGGCACGTTCAGAGGATGGAAGACTATCAATTCACGATAAATACACATCGATCGAGGGCCGTCGACTATCTGTGGAACCTTTATTTCAAAACAATCAGAATCAGATACCACGAGGATCCTTGGCTTCAGCCAGCATGATGCTTCTCCACACACTTCTGTCTTGATGCTGTTTCTAGTCTTTGCTTTCTAACATTCTGGCCCAATTTTTTTCAACTTCTCAAGATGTTAACAAACAATACCAGGTATTTACCTGGTATTGTTTGTTAAGACAGAATGCCCAGAAAGATCCTAAATGCCAAGATCTTTGCTACAAGGAAAAGAGGAAGACCAAGACTTCGATGGATGGACAAGGTGCTGGGTGATTTGAGGGCAATGAGAGTAACCGGCTGGGGAACCAAGGTCAAGGACCGTATCACATGGACGCGCATTGTTGAGGAGGCCAAGGCCCACCCCGGGCTGTAGCGCCTATTGATTGATTGATTGATTGATTGATTTACCTGGTATTGTTTGTTAAGACCATTTAGTATTTTACTTCCCCGCTAAAAAAAAAAAAAAACTGCTGGTCCCAAACTCCCTTGAGGAGTACCTACCCGGTGCAGATGGAACCGGATGAAGCCCCTGCTCTTACCTCTATCATACGAGCTTTTGTAACACGGATAGAAAGAAAGGAGACCTGATGCTCCATGCTCTCCGTTCCAATCCATTTTCATTCTTACCTAAAAATAGCTGCCGCGTGTTTGTGCGTGGGTTCGCATTCCAAAAGTTCTAAACAATCTAAACACGGAACAGAATTTAACTCAACCAAAACCTTGAAGATTTATCACAAGTTCGGAAAGAGAGACGCGACAGACAATATACGACAAAAAAAAAAATAATAATAATAAAATAAAACACTCAACATTCCAGCCACTTGCAGAGGAGTTGATGTCCTTGACAATGAAATCTACAATTTCGGAATTAGGAACAACAAGAATCATGGAAGAAAAGAAGATCTGGTCTTATACTTATACGATGGTCGATGGAAAGAAATATGGAGAAAAAGAAGAAGATCTGGTAGGAGAAAAGAAGAAAAATACGAAATATGTAGTAGAAACACGAGGAGGAAGAAGCGAAGAAGAAGGAGAAGAAGAGAAAGGAAAAGAAGAAGAAGAAGAAAAAGACGAAGAAGAAGTGGATGAAGAAGAAGACGACGACAAGGAAGAAAAGAGGAAGCGAAAGAAGAATTAATTAGCCAAGACCATGAAAACATAAATGAAGGTGAAGAACAAGATTGACAATTTGACATTGGTCGACCTTTTGGTTCTTATCCTATCCATCAACTTATAGACAACTTGACTGGTCATGCAACTAAGGTCACTTCAGAAACAACCAGGCAGAATGAAAAACAAACTAGGTATGAATGTATGAACTTAGAGGTTTGATAGAGGGAACTGTAACTGCTAGGGTCTTATCGTCCCGAAATCGAAGAGAGGACGACAGGATAGGACAAACTAGGTATGAAAGTATGAACTTAGAGGTTTGATAGAGGGAACTGTGACTGCTAGGGTCTTATCGTCCCGAAATCGAAGAGAGGACGACAGGATAGGAGAAAGCCAGCCATTCCGAGAATGAACCTTATCCCTTCAGGATAAAATCCACCTCGGGCGGAAATCGAACCAGCGGCCTAGCCTTACAAGGCAGACGCTCCATCAACCAAGCTAACTAGGCTGGCGAACTGGCGACTAATAAACTTAAAACTCGCTTCACTCTTTCATGTTTGGTCAAATGGTCGCGAAGACCAAGACATTCAAGATTGCCTCGACATTCATCTACTGCGCCATGAATGTCGTGATTGTCAAGTTCCAATGCAAAACAACATGGCCAATTAGCACCGCCTCACAGCTTGGGAAAAAACCGGTTCCGGTCGAAATCAGTGTCGAATCAACCAATAGGGGGGAGTCCAGATTTGCCCCAAGAATATTAATTAGACTTACTTTATCATGGACACTCGTTGCTATGTTGAAAGGCCAAAAACACAGAAAGCTACTTCTTCTGGCGCTTTCAACATAGCAACGAGTGTGCCATAATAAAAATATGTAAGATCCTAAGAAATATGTTAGTTTTTGTTTGTTCCGCGAATGCCAGCGACCGCGCTTAGCTCGACTTTGGTCTTGCTTCGGTGGTGTAGTGGTCAGAGAGAAACAAAGGTCAAGGTGATGTAGCCTGGTAATCAGGAGGGCATGGGTTCAATCCCGACCGAGATATGGGATTTTATTCTCAAAACATTGTTTGAGAATTTCACTTCAATAGAAAATACCCGCAGTAGCCTACTGCTCAGGTAAAGGGACTCTGAATTCTGAAATCCTATTCGCCAGCATTTATAAGAGCTACATAATTTTAAGATTTTAATGTTTACTGCTAAAAAATGTATAAAACCTGAAACTCTATTTCGTGTTGATATAGGTATAGGCCGCACGAAGTTCGCGCACCTCCCGGCACGCTTGATGTTCAACACACAGAGGATAATATTTATGGGCCGGGAACGAATTCACCTGTGACCTTTTTTACCGGGAACCATCATATCGATTCACCTCGTTTTTCTTCTTTTCAGGAACCAATTCGCCTTTTGGCGATTTGTTCTGGGGGTACTTGGCAGTTCTCAGACGCCTCTGATATTCCTCCAATGATTATGATCTATGATCTTAGAGGTCTAGTTGAATGATGACTATACTTAGGTTCCTATAATACCGTACTTACCTTAGCCATGGTTGCTAATAACAAGTACCTATACTTAGGTTAGTACTTGTTTATATGTATACTTATAGCAGTGGATTTATTCTGTTATTTATAATAGTTGATGCTAAACAATTTAATGATAGCGAGAAAATAGAAGAAAATATCAAGAAATAGATAAAGTTGATGAGAATCACTAGATAATCTAGATATTCGAGTATCTATCGAAGAATTGGAAAAAAAATCAAATAGCAAAATAAGTATGGGTACCTAACATAAATAAATTAATAAAAAATAACACTACCAATGTCCCTTATTTTGGCCAAGTACTTCGAGTACCTACTTGTAGAAAATATGACCAATATATGCAAGTGGCCATTCGAGTAACTTGCAATCAACACAACTTGATTAACGCAAGTGCCAGGAACTTACGTGCAAGTGTGAAGAAGTAACAAGGGCTGGTGTAACAAGGTAGAAGTAACAAGGGTAAAGCTGTGTCCACACACAGTCGACGACCGTAACCGTAACAACTAATTAGCTCGAATGCTACTTGTACACTTGGATATGCAATTTTTCTTGACTTAGTGTGAACGAGGATTCATTCCCCCTAATTAGATTCAGCCAATTAACGCAACCTGGCAAAGGACAGTCCACAATCCTCAAGAAGAGCCGCCAACCCTCCAAATTGCTAGACCCGTATACGTAGATTAAACAAAGACTTGGAAATTAGGTTGGCAAGATTACTTTATAAACGATACAATCTCAGTGGCCCCCATAGACTTGAGCAAAGTAACAAGTTTGTCAGATTTGTTTAAACTTGAAATGGAAATTGTTTAAACTTTCGGACAAAAGTTGTCGGGATCCCTTTTTTCCCTGTTTGCATAGGGAGTTTCTACTCTTCAACTTCATAAGAGAAGTCACTTTGGGTTCAAACATTCTTAAGCTCTTGGGGGTTCGATTCCCGCCCGGGGTGGATTTTATTCTAAACAGATAATGTTCGTTCCGGAGCGACTGGTGAATTCAGCCGATTAAGGGAATCTAAGGAAGGGAACCTTCACAATGTTCAAGAAGAGCCGCCTACCCTCCAAATTACAAGACCCCTATATATACGTAGAGTAAACAAAGACTTGGCGAGATTGCAGCTTTATTAAAACGATACAATCTCAGTGGCCCCCATAGAATTGAGCAAAGTAACAAGTTTGTCAGATTTGTTTAAACTTGAAATGGAAATTGTTTAAACTTTCAGACAAAAGTTGTCGGGATCCCTTTTTTCCCTGTTTGCATAGGGAGTTTCTACTCTTCAACTTCATAAGAATCATAAGAGAAGTCACTTTGGGTTCAAACATTTTTAAGCTCTTGGGGGTTCGATTCCCGCCCGGGGTGGATTTTATCCTAAACAGATAATGTTCGTTCCGGAGCGACTGGTTTTCTCCTGTCTTCTTTCTCACTTCGCTCCCTCCATCCAAACTCTTGAAATAAAAATGGTTTGAGAGGCCTATTGTTGGAGTTGATCCCCAGGACCCTGTTATCTGTTACGATCCTGTTCCCAACTCCAATACCCGGTATACAAACTTTCCCCCGAAAAACACAAGGTAAGGTATTATAGCCAAAAGTTTGAACAAACTTGTTTGAGCAACTTTTGAACAAATAGATTCTCATCTACATCCACCTCCTTAAATCCAGAGATCTCTAGTTTGGTACTATGGTTCCTTTGTTCTGATTGATGTACAATTATCTCCAACTGTCGAACCTTACACTTCAGCTCCTTATTTTCCTCTTCCTGAGAGGCCTATTGTTGGAGTTGATCCCCAGGACCCTGTTATCTGTTACGATCCTGTTCCCAACTCCAATACCCGGTATACAAACTTTTCCCCGAAAAACACAAGGTAAGGTATTATAGCCAAAAGTTTGAACAAACTTGTTTTTATGAGGTAGGGTACAATAACAAAACTGTACCTACCTTCCTACTTCCTTATGTACCTACCTACCTAACCTAGAAAATACTCAAACTTCTGCTTTCCCTACGTGGCTATGCCTACAAGATATAACGTGGGACTCGCACTCGGGAAGGCTGTGGTTCGAATTCCAGTAGCGACATGGAAATTTAGTAGCGTCATTTCGAGGTGCGGCATAGCAAAAAAACTTCAACTCTGTCAGGAATAGAACCTGGGACCTTCGGTGTGCAAGCCTGGAATCTAGAATGTGATACCCACCCACTTGGCTACATTTTCCACAAAGGTTGCCACTTGGTCACGGAGAGGAGGTTGAAATTCCAATATCCTACTACATAAACATATCATGTAAGATTACAATAACACAATTACAGAATTACTCCAAATTTTTCGGAGGAAAACCACAATCTCAACACAAAACAACTACAAGTACCTAGGTAGGTCTTACGTTACAATTATTCCAAATTTTTCGGAGGAAAACCACAATCCCAACACAAAACGTACATATAACTCTCGTGAACCCGTAATAATTCACAACGAATATTAAAGGGGGTTGGGTTTCATAACAAGAAGCTAACAATATAACAAGCTTACTGGAGAGAGGGGAAGAGAGAAAAGGGGGAAGGAAGGAAAGTTAAAAAGAAAAAGAGGGAGGCAAAAAGAGAAGGGGAGGGAGCGAATGGAGGAGTTGCAATTGGGAAAATATTATTAATAAAAGGTCGATTCCTACGTAAAAAGTTGTGACAAATCCAAAATTGAGGTCAAAACTCCGAAAAAGTAACTTTAAAAGGTCGGAAATTCAATTTTCAATTACCGTTCTAATGAAAAAGTTCCAAGAGTTGTGACGTCAGACTTCACGTCAAAATGCGCAGAAAGGCTTGCGCGCAAACAAACGAAGCGGGAGTCGTGAATTATGACGTCATCGCCTACGGGAGCGTATGCCGTGACGTCAAACTTCACGATTTACCGGTGTTGTTTGAGTTTACCGAACAAAAGATATGGGGTTAGGTAGCGCGCAAAAGTTACAGGTGCAGACTTGACGGTTTTGACGGGTGAAGTTAGCTGTGAGATGAGCGAATTAAAATACGTCCTAGAGCGATATTCCGAGGATTTTGATACCTAGGTACATAAAACCTAAAGATTTAGGTACATATCCGGGAATTAAAGGTTAATCCTGTGCATATTATACAAGATTTAAATACAGTACCATGTCATGTGACAAAGAAAAAGAAAAATTCCGTTGGTCCTCATTTTTCCTGCTCTATGACTTTGAAACATCACCCAAGTAAGCGCAACTGATCTATTGGGAGAGAGAGAGAGAGAAAGGAAAAGAGAGGGAGAAATGGAGAAGGAGGGAGAATATTAGAATAAATAAAGGGGGATTGGGAGAGGAGGGGGGGGATAAAGGGAAGAGAAAGAAGTGGAGAAGAAGAGAGAATAATAGAAGAAAGGCGAGGGAGAGAGGAGGGGGGATAGATGGAGGAGAGAGAGGGGGAGGGAGAAATGTAGAG
>NW_007379746.1:0-40499 GCF_000475195.1 Diaphorina citri | reverse complement strand
TCATTACCGAGAGCCAACTAATTTATTTGGTGTCTTTATTTTGAGGTCATCTCGTATCTCGTATTTACATCTAGGAATATTTACTTATTGGAGCTGTTGATATCTGTACTCCTGGCACTTATTATTATTATTTATTTAACACTGATCTCTGATTCAAAAGTAACAAACAAAAACAACTAACCTAACAAACAGAGATTAGCAAATTCTGAATACAACTTGATATTTTGACATCTGACAGACTCGTCATAAGCCAACGTGTAATCCCCACAGCAAACAAAACTACAAATGTAGCATTAGAATCAGACAACCGTGTTTAAGATATCTTGAATGTGGAAGTAGAAATTTACATGCTTTAGAAACCCATCTGACTGTTTAACAAACATTGTCAAAGATAATGTCCGTTTGAAATGAAGTCATGGATGAAGAATAGGAAAGTAATGTCATTGTCATTGTTCAAGATACTAGAGGTAGATCAGTAGTGGTACTCAAACCAGTACAGCGAACTGGGTATGGAATTAGTGAATGACCGAAATTGAGTCGTAATATTCATTGTCCTAAATAGTCCTAATGTTTGTAAAGGTGTGTCCACACATAGTGACGGTCGTAATTTGATCGACGGGTCGACTATTAATTTGTGGACACATCTTAAGGACTTTATAAGAACTGCGATATTTCTGAAATAAAATTCAAATGAGCATTCCAATCGTCCGAAAATGACTGTATATATAGGTGATAGGTACTGAGTTTGAGTGCTGGTGCTATTCCCTTACGGGTTCCTAAGTATTTCCCATGTCCCAAGCATGGAACAAAATAATAATACTATGGACAAGGAATGTTACTAGAGATATCGACTGGGAACTGCTGATCTCTAGGATGATATGGTGCTTGCATTTGACGTTCCGGGTCATCTGACGGACTTAACGGAACATTCAGCGACAATCCTGATTTATGTAACTTTCTTACAATGTCGATAAGGATTCAGCGCCAAAAAATACATATAAAACCGTCGAGAAAAAAACTTTGGGAATTTTTTCCTGGAAAAATCCTCATCTTACTGGACTAGACATTATACAACTGCCAATATGATATTACTACAGCTTGGTAATTCAACACGTCCAAGTACTAGAATACTCCATGAATCAATACAGTCATTGTTGGACGACAGAGACACTGTTGGCTAATACTGATAAGTTGATAAAGTGATAATGTTATGAAGATTGAGGACTTGCACACAGAGCCCAACATTGTAAGGGACCATCTTCAATAAATAATATGCTATATCTGAGAAGGAATTCAATAGTGAAGATTCTCATCCACTTTCTGCACATAATGTATCAAATAATCCTAAAAGCTTCGTTAAACCAATCTTTATTTTATTCAAGCATCAAGTAACGGACAATTCGAGAAAAAGAACAATGCATTCGCCAATATTGTGCAAATCGATCTTCTAATAATGCAAACAACAAATGAAACATGTTTTAATCCTGTAAAACCCTCAGGACACAATTGCTCTTGAGTTAGATGACTTTCCAAACAAAGTAATTAAAAGATGCACACATTTGACACAGGGTATTTTACGAGCCTGTCACGGTTCAGGCAAACGTTCAATATTAGAATCACCTAGACTGTAATGTAAACATGTGTCGTAAATAATAAATACGATGGACAACTTTTTGAACATCATAAATTGCCTGGCTGTAGTTGAATATTGAGATACCTATGTTTGTAGTATCTGACGGAATAAATGTTTAAAAACAATCTTCTTAGCATCAGCTGATATGAATTCGGGTTTAACAACTAAAACAGATATCTTTGCTTTGCTCCATAGTAGATATTGAAACTTGTGCAATGTAACAACATCTTTTTCAAGAAGACCATCTTTCGTCATTATGCCTAAGAGCATCTTTCCGAAGAAAACAGAAGTGAATGTCAGTTTCGAGTTCTTCAAAGGGAAGTTTTCAGTATGTTCAACTACAAGGGGCATATCCCTTACTTTCTTCAGCACAACCAATGTATCTACCTGCAGATGACGTGGTAACAAGGCAAATCACAGCTGATACGCTGCCATCAGAAAACAAGCAGGGCAGAACCTCGTATTGATCTCATTTCTATTCAAGATGACTGTTTTCTTCTCGACACAATGCTATTCATGTCAAGTGGCGGTTCTAGTTGATTTACTTTCAGATGACATTCATCTAATCGAAACCAATATTGTCATCAAATAGGAACACTTAGTCAACTGATAGATACACTTCGAGATACTTCTGGTAATGAGAAGTACAATGGTAAAAGTAACAATATTGTCATCAAATAGGAACACTTAGTCAACTGATAGATACACTTCGAGATACTTCTGGTAATGAGAAGTACAATGGTAAAAGTAGATTTGTCAGGGCTTCACCAGTTGGCAATTGGAACTCTTATTTTTGATTTGAAACGATTTCTTTTAATTGTGCTGACCCAAATTTGATATGTTATAACTTTTGCTCCAGATAAAGGATCGCTTTGAGAGTACCTAGATATAATATGAGATTTGATGACGACCGAAGATATGCGACAGTCTAAATCTAAATACTACAAAGACTCAAGGACCTTATCAGGATTGGGTCAGCTCCCATGGCGTAGTGGTCACTGCACTCGCCTTACACGCGAAGAACACTTAGTCAACTGATAGATACACTTCGAGATACTTCTGGTAATGAGAAGTACAATGGTAAAAGTAAATTTGTCAGGGCTTCACCGGTTGGCAATTGGAACTCTTATTTTTGATTTGAAACGATTTCTTTTAATTGTGCTGACCCAATTTTGAGATGTTATAACTTTTGCTCCAGATAAAGGATCGCTTAGAGAGTAGATATAATATGAGATTTGATGACGACCGAAGATATGCGACAGTCTAAATTAACTTACTACAAAGACTCAAGGACCTTATCAGGATTGATTTGAAACGATTTCTTTTAATTGTGCTGACCCAATTTTGAGATGTTATAACTTTTGCTCCAGATAAAGGATCGCTTAGAGAGTACCTAGATATAATATGAGATTTGATGACGACCGAAGATATGCGACAGTCTATATAAATACTACAAAGACTCAAGGACTTTATCAGGATTGTGTCAGCTCCCATGGCGTAGTGGTCACTGCACTCGCCTTGCACGCGGGAGACCCGGGTTCGATTCCCGGCGGGGTCAAGAAATTTGTATCATGCAAATGATTGATTCCGTGACTGGATGTTGCGGGGCCCACTCAGCCTCGTGAGGAAAATGAGTAGCTATGACATATAAATGCGCATAGCGACCGGTGCCAGCATGGTAGGTAAACATTGGATGTTAGGATTATTGAGATATTGGGAAAAATCCTACAATGCTGCAGTGAGCACCAAAGTTGTGACATAATAACACAAAAAAACTGCATTTACATTTTTTTTTTACATTTACATTATTATTATTAATATTATTTTGAACAAACGAAGAAACTGCTGGGAAAAAGGGACTCTAATCCTATGTCAATGAAGTATTCTGAAAAAATCTCCATAAAGTGTTCGAATTCGAATTGTCACTGCTACAACAACAACATCTGGACAATCGCGAGCTGCTAGCTTTTCCAAAAGTTTACTAATTAGCGTCACTTACCCCAAGTACTCAGAACATTCAGGAGCAAAACGACCCACAGGGAATAGGGATGCATACATCCCCTTGAAAACTCTATAGCCCATGATCCCAAGCAAGAGCTCCTTTCAAAACTAGGATCTCTAAACCAACACTTCAATAGAACCCATTAGAAACTAGATTCTTTGTCCCTATTAGTGTTGACAACTGCTGTAGATAGGGCATTTTAGACCCTATTTATACTTGCCATTGGTAGGTAATTTCAGTAAATTGTTTACTGACACGCTAACCGTGAAGGTCACAGGTGGAAAACGCACATTGTTTCATAAAGGATTAATAAATTAAGAGAAAACGCTAATTAGAGGAGAGGCAATGAGTCTATTCTTTTAGGCAAGAAAGTCACAAACATATGTGATGTGTCATAGAGTCATAGTAATAGAGCATATGAGAAAAATAAATCACCTGTCCTAATTATGTACCCATTATAATATTGAAGCATGAACTTTGCACATGCACACTCAGGAGGCATCTAAACTGGAAATTGTGGCACCTTTACATGAGAGAAACAATAATTAAAATTTTATTGATGAGCTGCGCATAGTTTGGATTGTCACAATGACGCAATATACTACTCAGACAGAATTGTTAGATTAATATTAGATTGAAATGATTGAAATTTAATAGGTGATACTGCCATTGAACTTGTAAATCACTAAATTCCACTTATTCCTCCTGATTCTATCAGGATGTAATTTGTCCATTCTTCCTTTTATCAATAGGATAATATTTCATCCATAATTACCCATGAGCGGAATAAAATTCCGATAGAAAATTATAATCCAAAAGGATTGGCAAGGTATTTTCCCAGGTAGGAGTAAGTAAACCTACCTACATAACTCTTACCTACATATCTTATTTATAATGATGTCATTTATTTTATAAAAGCACCTTTCTGAACCCAACGAGAGAAAAGTTGCTCCATAAAAAAAAGGCTGCATGCAAATTGGAATGTTAATGATTTTGCAGGGGAAAAAAGTCACTCCACTAATATTGAGTGAAATATAAAGTCTGTATTAATAGGAGTTAGAATAAATTGCAGTCCGTGGCGTTTAACCCTGTGAAACTCCCCGCGTTAGTAGGCGTCCACAACAAAGACCAGACCCTTGACCCTAGCCTAGTCCCGACCCAAGAGAGAACAAACAATGCTAACGATTCTAATGAATATAAGCGCCCTAAACGGAGTAGGTATTTACCATAGCTCCTCGCTGAAAACAAAGAAATAGATGGTGCGGGTTCTAGCCTAGGGTCAATGGTCCAGGGTTCATGGTCCTCATTGTGGACGCACACTTTAGGATATACTGTCATCAGACCCTGATTACTGGTTATACTTTTCAAAAGATAATACAAGACTGACATTACCTCAGTAGGTACCTATAAACCTATACAGTAGACTCAGGTTTAAGTTAAACCAAAACAATCCCTCCTGTTCGCAATCCCAGCTCAGGGCCGAGTTCCATGAACAAACTTCGCACTTTGTATTTTGCACTTCGCAAAAGTTCTGACATACTACTATCTATTATTAAACAAGAAAAACCCCTTAAAACCCTGATAAAATGATTATGTATAATCCTTGCATAACCTTTAAAACTTTGTACAACCAACGAGAGTACCAGAAAGTAACCATTATGTACGAGTAGGTATAACAATAGAAGCCTGATCGGACCATTGGAAACCCCATAGTAGCCCTTTTTGTGGGAAACCACATAGGTAAAGTCACCATTCCCTACAACACTTGCTGTGACGTCACAAAATTGCGTAATTTGAAGTCCCAGCCCTTTTTTGGGCAAACCACATAGGTAAAGTCACCATTCCCTACAACACTTGCTGTGACGTCACAAAATTGCGAAATTTGAAGTCCGGAGTTGTAAATTCGCTTAAGAACGTAGCCCGGGTGTGAATTGAGTTAGCACCATGTAAGGCCAAGTCTTCCGACATAGGACATGACTCATCAGATGACATGTATGGAGATTACAGGGTGGACCACGCGATAGCCTTGCAAGGACGAATGCCTCTCGGTTCAAAGCATCGAGTCGGCGAACTTGCTAGAGTTAGTGTTGGGTCAGCTGAGATCTGGATTGAGTGGCGTAGGTGAACATTTGCTATTTATAGACAAGTTCATATGGAGATTACAGGGTGGACCACGCGATAGCCTTGCAAGGACGAATGCCTCTCGGTTCAAAGCATCGAGTCGGCGAACTTGCTAGAGTTGGTGTTGTTGGGTCAGCTGAGATCTGGATTGAGTGGCGTAGGTGAACATTTGCTATTTATAGACAAGTTCATGCATCATATAGTGTCAATAACTTGTGTATGGGAGAGTATCAAACAATTCGATCAAACTATGTGAATATTGAACTTCATATCATAGAGTTTGATCAAGGGGATTGATGTCAACGGAATTTCTCTTCCTGTGACACCTAATAGTCTACTTGTGAACATTTCAAAATCTATCGAACGAACGCAATAACATCATTTGAAGATATGTTTGGTGGCCTCTAAAGTCTTTTGGTTTCACGTTTTACCCCAAAAGGTTTGTCCAATCTTGACGAAATTTGGCATGTCTAACACATTCACCCATAAGGCCCAATTTCTCTTCCTGTGACACCTAATAGTCTACTTGTGAACATTTCAAAATCTATCGAA
Source organism: Diaphorina citri (assembly GCF_000475195.1). Classification (NCBI taxonomy): domain Eukaryota; kingdom Metazoa; phylum Arthropoda; class Insecta; order Hemiptera; family Psyllidae; genus Diaphorina; species Diaphorina citri. The sequence continues at coordinate 34,191 of NW_007379746.1, read as the reverse complement.
CGAACGCAATAACATCATTTGAAGATATGTATGTTTGGTGGCCTCTAAGTCTTTTGGTTTCACGTTTTACCCCAAGGTTTGTCCAATCTTGACGAAATTTTGGCATGCTTAACACATTCACCCATAAGGCCTAGCCTTTAGTGATTGATGATACTGGTTTAACACATAGAGGAAAAGTAGGTCATTAGATCTTCGGCTTAATCGGTCCTATGGGACTCTGTAGGGTGGGATTTTCTGAATTCTGCAGCTCACTGAACCATTGGCACACTTGGAGCTGGAACCGTCATTTCAAAATCTATCGAACGAACGCAATAACATCATTTGAAGATATGTTTGGTGGCCTCTAAGTCTTTTGGTTTCACGTTTTACCCCGAAGGTTTGTCCAATCTTGACGAAATTTTGGCATGTTTAACATATTCACCCATAAGGCCTAGCCTTTAGTGATTGATGATGCTGGTTTAACACATAGAGGAAAAGTAGGTCATTAGATCTTCGGCTTAATCGGTCCTATGGGACTCTGCAGGGTCGGATTTTCTGAATTCTGCAGCTCACTGAACCATTGCCATTGGCACACTTGGAGCTGGAACCTGAATGTCAGGATAAGAGAGGTGTGATCTCAGAAGTGACTAGCAAGGGACATGATCCTTCAAATGACACCTGAATTCTGCATGGTCAGAAAGAAAGTTAAATAATTAACGAGTGAGAAACTGTACCCACGGTAATTTAGAATTCTGGTGGGAATTTTTCTGTTTTCGAAGTGGGACAAGAAATGACGACAGTGCGATTGTCGTCATAGAGGAAAAGTAGGTCATTAGATCTTCGGCTTAATCGGTCCTATGGGACTCTGTAGGGTCGGATTTTCTGAATTCTGCAGCTCACCGAACCATTGGCACCCTTGGAGCTGGAACCGTTCAGGATAAGAGAGGTGTCGTCTCAGAATTGACTAGCAAGGGACATGATCCTTCAAATGACACCTGAATTCTGCATGGTCAGAAAGAAAGTTAAATAATTAACGAGTGAGAAACTGTACCTACTACATATGTATAGTACACAGACAACTTATTCTGGTGTTCTCTATTCACACAAGAAGTGTTTATTAGAAAGGAGAGTGATGTACGTTTTCAGTCACACCGGTAAATCGTTTGATTCAACAAAAATTGAGAGAAAGCCTCTTCATGTTTAAAACTGTACTTCAAACCGTACCTCGTGTATGTACTAGAAGTTTAGTATTGTACTTGTGGGAACGGGTCAAAGTTTAACGTTTAAAGCGTCATCTATTGGAAAAAAAGCCCGTTTTTTTTCATAATATAGTGAAACATCTATTTCCAATGACTCTTGTTTGTAATTTGTTCTGCACTCGTTATAGTCTGGTGTCTATACCTATGTTTCTGATGTCCAATCTACTGAGAGCAGCGAGTTGGTCAGCGAAATGTCAACTTTCTAGGTTACGATTGTCTCCAAGTATAGGTTAATGTCATTAAGTCATGCATTCAAGTTGGAGCTAAACGCATTCATCTTGTTAGCAGCTTCGTCTTGACTGTGGTCAACATTCTCTTCGCTATCAGCTCGATCCTTTCATTTGAGACATCATTATCTTATTTGGCCATCACACTCACACCATCAGTAAATTACACGGATCAGCATTATCTCTGATAGGTTGCATATTTATAGCCGAGGTAACATGAGATTTGTTCCTACAACTTTATTCATTATCATTGTCAATGGTGAATTTCTTCATTACCGAGAGCCAACTAATTTATTTGGTGTCTTTATTTTGAGGTCATCTCGTATCTCGTATTTACATCTAGGAATATTTACTTATTGGAGCTGTTGATATCTGTACTCCTGACTCCTGGCACTTATCCTGTGAACATCTTCAAAAAACGCTACAAACATTGACGTAGTTCCAAATCGGAAAAACACTTTCAGTGGTTGCCAGTAATCTGTGTGTTCCTCAGGAGTATCAACAATAAACATTCACTGGCTCTGGCAGAACTCACTTTCATTATACACACTCCTCCGCCATACTCATCCATAGCAGCACTGAATTACTACAATAAATTACTACCAAAGTAAAACAAGTTAAAAGTACAAGCCAGCAAGCTGGTAATTATTTTTATGGGAATCAGGTACATTAAACAATGCATTGATTGTTGTGAAAGAAAAAGTTCAAAGTAGGACAAGTCAGCTCTCCAATCACGAGTAGACCAACTGTGTAGTGTTTTTTTTTTTTTTTTTTTCGGATCCAGCCACACCTCTACAAAAGTCGATAAGCATCAGTGAACAAATTTGAGAATTTGATATTTTATACTTATGTTTATTGGATACTTCATATTACCTACAAACAAGTCTCGTTTTTTTCTATCAAAACATCGCGTGAATCCCTTCTCCAGTGATGTTCTCGTTTAAATTAATCACAAAACAACTATCAACATAATATTCCATAGTTTACTGATCCAACCTCCAACTTCTCCGGGCAAATTCAATCTCGCGCTGCCAAAATTTGAAGATGGACCCATTAGATTTAAGTTTTTATTGAACAAAAAGTAGAAATCTCTCCCAACAAAACTAACAAGTCTAGGGTCTGGTGTCTGATATTTACAAATTGTTTTCAGTTTTAACCACAACATAACGATGTTGGGCAATTAAAGCGCTGTTAGTTTATTTTTTTTTTTGTTTTTTTTTTTTTTTTTTTTAATTTATGTAGGTTTGTGTAGGTATTGGATTTATGTAGGTATTGGATTTTTCAAGATTTAGTACGCAATTATGTATGCCATCATTTTCAACAGTGGAAGATCAAAGAAGCCCCCAGAGACCGTAGAAAACTACAAAATTAGCTACATAAATACAAACTAACTGTCCAATCTGTCCATGTCCTACATAGGTAGATATGTGATTCGCTAATCTACAATGGCTACAAATTTATCTTGCATCCTGACATTCCCAAAAGGCAAAACAGAAAACAACATTCCCATCTGTTCGAAATCAAAGTACAAAGCACACACACACAGATGAGCGGAACTTTGAAATCTTTTAATTAGTGGTCATCGTCATGCTAAGGGGATCTAACACCTTCGTAAAGGTCACAGTTGCCTCCCAGCAGGACGTCTTTACTCACTTTACTCTGTGAATACTTGGCGTGAATACGTCTTTACTCACTTTACTGGTGAATATCTACTCGTGAATATGTTTACCTCTTTTTCTGCTCTGAACAAACTCAACAAAGCCGAAAAATTATCAGGACGTCTTTACTCACTTTACTCTGTGAATACTTGGCGTGAATACGTCTTTACTCACTTTACTGGTGAATATCTACTCGTGAATATCTTTACCTCTTTTTCTGCTCTGAAAAAACTCAACAAAGCCGAAAAAATACCTAGACCTACTTAAAGTTAAAAAGTAGAGACAAATTTAGGTCAAACTCTGTAAAACACAACAGGGTCAAGTCAGGGTGACGGTATATCACTGCTGTTTGCTAAGCACTGAGGATAGGTCGCCCTCATTTGGATCCCCCAGTATGGGTTAGTAGTTAGTAACTGAACAAGCGAAGTGAGTTTTAAGCTTTTACTAGACAATTTTGTATTTTAGTTTGTCTGTCCGTACATAATTTATGAAAGTAGAGACAAATTTAGGTCAAACTCTGTAAAACACAACAGGGTCAAGTCAGGGTGACGGTATATCACTGCTGTTTGCTGAGGACTAAGGATAGGTCGTCCTCATTTGGATCCCCCAGTATGGGTTAGTAACTGAACAAGCGAAGTGAGTTTCGTTAGGATTATTGAGATATTGGGAAAAATTCTACAATGCTGCAGTGAGCACCAAAGTTGTGATAAAATAACACAAAGAAACTGCATTTTTTATCAGGATTGGAATTCCTAATCTTGTATGTACATATAATCAAAATTTCAAAGTAGTCTCCTGTGAAAGTCGTGTCATCAGTAATATGAAAGTTCAAACACAATTATTATTGAGCTAAAAAACAAAGAGATACCTCGTTTTCTTGTCCATAAGGGTATTCAGATTAAACCTTGTATTTGTAATAATTGCTCATAACAAAAGGTTCCAGTCAACTTCAGACTTCGAACTTCGAGTTCAATTTCCACAGTCACAACAAAAACCAGCAGTCCAGCAGACAACTATAGCAGCGCATAGCGACCGGTGCCAGCATGGTAGGTAAACATTGGATGTTAGGATTATTGAGATATTGGGAAAAATTCTACAATGCTGCAGTGAACACCAAAGTTGTTATCAGGATTGAAATTCCTAATCTTGTATGTACATATAGTCAAAATTTCGAGGAAACTTCTTCATTAGATTTTGGGATCGATCGGTCCCTTGCGGAAACCGTAAGGGCCTTCAGGTATAAGATAAAGCGCATGATTAGGATAAGAAATGTAAACGTGTGGTCTTATCCCACCTCGCACCTAGTAAGCTAGACGCCAGGGCAAAGCCCACGGCCTCTTTGTCGCTTCCTTGTGGTTCAACCAAGATTTTTCTTGTCCATAAGGGTATTCAGATTAAACCTTGTATTTGTAATAATTGCTCATAACAAAAGGTTCCAGTCAACTTCAGACTTCGAGTTCAATTTTCACAGTCACAACAAAAACCAGCAGTCCAGCAGACAACTATAGCACCAGGAGATATTACCATTCGCATATTTCCAAACCTAATCATTTCAAACTTCAATGTCCATTTTTGGCGTTAGATAATTGGCTCCGACGCTCGCGTTCGACCCTTATACGGCCGACTCTGTGGCCATTTTTTCGCCCAAGTTGCGCGCATACATTCACCTGTGTATTGGAGAAAGTTCTTTGTCAAGTTTAAATAGAAAGTTGAAGTTACCTCACCGTCATCACTACATGAAGAAATATAGACGTGAACTTTGGAATCAAATTCCGCAGCCGGATTGGTTCGAGATACAAAGTGCTAGGATCTCGTCAGATTGGAATCAAAACAAGATGATGTTGCCAGAACTACACGTAATCATTGTGGTTCTGATAACATGGTGTGGACTAACAGCCTCATCTTTCAATATTAGGATCTTTGATTTTGAAGTTCATAGAGAAACCAGAAGTAAACATGATACAAGAAGACGTGTGGTGCAAACAAGGCATTATACAAAATTCTAGCTTATTTTGAAGATGTACAGCCTCATCTTTCAATATTAGGATCTTTGATTTTGAAGTTCATAGAGAAACCAGAAGTAAACATGATACAAGACGTGTGGTGCAAACAAGGCATAACAGTTAGGATGAATATTGAAAAAGATTCAAAAGGTATTAAATACAAAATTCTAGCTTATTTTGAAGATATACATTTACTTTATTCAAGAATTCTTCCTTGATAGTTTACCTAACTTGCCTACAAGTTCACTAAGAGGCCACAGTTGTTCTGATTGAAGTGTCTCTTCAAGTATTCTACGAGTATTACAAAGACCAGTATATTACTATATTCATTCAGTATTGTATTACCAGTGAAACAGTTAACTTCTCTATCTGCCTAGGTATATTTTGTTACCATTCAACGTGTGACAGACACCGAAGCGAATACAATAGTCCGTCCCTTATACCTTTTTATTACTATTGTAATAATAAAGGAAGGACGGACTAAAAAGCTGAGATTCTAAAAAAAAAAGAAGAATTGAATTATGACGAACGTTGAGAGGAGAATCTTTGTACACATTTTTTACTGCTCTTCCTGGGGAGTTTAAGATTCATTTTCTTCCTCGCCAAAAGACTTGGGAAATATGAGGAAGAACCTTCAGGGTGAATGGCCTGAGATAGTTCAGTCTTACTAGACAACTTGCCTACAAGTTCACTAAGAGGCCACAGTTGTTCTGATTGAAGTGTCTCTTCAAGTATTCTACGAGTATGACAAAGACCAGTATGTTACTATATTCAGTATTGTATTACCAGTGAAACAGTTAACTCCTCTATCTAGGAGATTTTGTCTATTTGTAGAATATTCACCATCATCAATTTCGTTATCTTATATTAGGCTTGTACATACCTGAAACAGAAGAAAGTGACTTGGAGTGGTTTCATCCCTAGAGACTTCCAGAGATAGGTACGTAATCAATGTTCAAAATTGGCAAGTTCTTTTGAAAAGTTTTCCCTTCAGATGACAAACGAAATATTAAAATTCAGAATGTAAACTTAAGAAGGAATGGACTTCATACATAACTTCCAAGTAGTAATTCTATTTTCAAAGAAGAATTGGGAACTTTTGAAGAACCAGGAAGAAAATCGGCCACGAAAGCATCCCAAGTGAAGCGATTCTTCCGCGTTTTGTGATGAGACAAAATGACCAGCTTGAAGCATCATGTGCACTGAGACATGAATGTCAATGTGAGTGCTGCTGAACCTATACTAGGAATCACAGAACGAATCAGCGATGGTTTCAATGTAGCGTTAATTCTATGTCAACTCTCCAAATATCACAATGTCAGGATCAAGGAAACTTGTCGGAAATTTGAGTGATAATGATAATATGAACTTTGCTATCTTTCGGATTTGAAAGACTCACCGCAACGAGAAAAGATTGTAATCCTAGTACATCTCTTGATTCACAAAAAAGTTACAGTCATTCATCCAGATGTCACTAAAACTAAAACTAATACAAATCATTCGAGTACGAATCACAACGCTACCTAGAATTTTATTTTAGAAGACTTTACGGTAGCAAACAGTTCAAGGAAGTTTTGTTTAGAGAGCAACTGAAATCTCTGAATAATTGGCGTCAGTTGACACTATTAAGAAACCTAGAGCCTCATCTTTCAATATTAGGATCTTTGATTTTGAAGTTCATAGAGAAACCAGAAGTAAACATGATACAAGACGTGTGGTGCAAACATAACAGTTAGGATGAATATTGAAAAAGATTCAAAAGGTATTATACAAAACTCTAGCTTATTTTGAAGATGTACATTTACTTTATTCAAGAATTCTTCCTTGATAGTTTACCTAACTTGCCCACAAGTTCACTAAGAGGCCACAGTTGTTCTGATTGAAGTGTCTCTTCAAGTATTCTACGAGTATGACAAAGACCAGTATATTCAGTATTGTATTACCAGTGAAACAGTTAACTTCTCTATCTGCCTAGGTATATTTTGTTACCATTCAACGTGTCATCTAGGAGATTTTGTCTATTTGTAGAATATTCACCATCATCAATTTCGTTATCTTATAGGCTTGTACATACCTGAAACAGAAGAAAGACAAAATCGGTTAGAATATCAAGTTTCAAGTTATCAGTGAAAATATTGAATATCAAGATGCCATAATAAACAGACAAAATTGGTAATGTAGTGTCTTCCAAAATAAAACACTAAACATCAAAGTGAATAAAAAACTTGTGAAGCAATCCATAAACAAGGCTTATAAAGAGGTTTATGGACGTTTTCCATAGGGTCATTTGTGTGTAGATGTGATTTTCAGCCATATGAAAATATCGACACTCTACAACTGCGTACCTAAAACCCTTGGGTGTGTTAGAATATCAAGTTTCAAGTTATCAGTGAAAATATTGAATATCAAGATGCCATAATAAACAGACAAAATTGGTAATGTAGTGTCTTCTAAAATAAAACACTAAACATCAAAGTGAATAAAAAACTTGTGAAGCAATCCATAAACAAGGCTTATGTCAGTGAAAATATTGAATATCAAGATGCCATAATAAACAGACAAAATTGGTAATGTAGTGTCTTCCAAAATAAAACACTAAACATCAATGTGAATAAAAAACTTGTGAAGCAATCCATAAACAAGGCTTATAAAGAGATTTATGGACGTTTTCCATAGGGTCATTTGTGTGTAGATGTGATTTTCTGCCATATGAAAATATCGACACTCTACAACTGCGTACCTAAAACCCTTGGGTGTTTGGACGTTTTCCATAGGGTCATTTGTGTGTAGATGTGATTTTCTGCCATATGAAAATATCGACACTCTACAACTGCGTACCTAAAACCTTTGGGTGTGTTATGGTTAACACTTAGCAGGGTTAGCAATTGTATTGTGGGTGGGGCACTCTTCTGTCAATCATCAACACTTGTTCTGCATATTTGGCAACATCGGTTGATCATATTTGGCAACCTCTTTTTCCTTCGCAATCCCAGCTCAGGGCCGAGTTCCATGAACAAACTTCGCACTTTGTATTTTGCACTTCGGAAAAGTTCTGACATACTACTATCCATTATTAAACAAGAAAAACCCCTTAAAACCCTGATAAAATGATTATGTATAATCTTTGCATAACCTTTAAAACTTTGTACAACCAACGAGAGTACCAGAAAGTAACCATTATGTACGAGTGGGTATAACAATAGAAGCCTGATGGGTTCGCAATCCCAGCTCAGGGCCGAGTTCCATGAACAAACTTCGCACTTTGTATTTTGCACTTCGCAAAAGTTCTGACATACTACTATCCATTATTAAACAAGAAAAACCCCTTAAAACCCTGATAAAATGATTATGTATGATCTTTGCATAACCTTTAAAACTTTGTACACCCAACGAGAGTACCAGAAAGTAACCATTATGTACGAGTGGGTATAACAATAGAAGCCTGATGATCGGGTCATTGGAGACTCCATAGTAGCCCTTTTTGTGGGCAAACCACATAGGTAAAGTCACCATTCCCTACAACACTTGCTGTGACGTCACAAAATTGCGAAATTTGAAGTCCCGAGTTGTAAATTCGCTTTGCAAAAGACTTGGGAAATATGAGGAAGAACCTTCAGGGTGAATGGCCTGAGATAGTTCAGTCTTACTAGACACCTAGCAAAAGACTTGGGAAATATGAGGAAGAACCTTCAGGGTGAATGGCCTGAGATAGTTCAGTCTTACTAGACACCTAGACCTAGACAGTTCCACTTGATGAGCTAGGTCTTAGAAGGACAGGATGACTTGGAGTGGTTTCATCCCTAGAGACTTCCAGAGATAGGTACGTAATCAATGTTCAAAATTGGCAAGTTCTTTTGAAAAGTTTTCTCTTCAGATGACAAACGAAATATTAAAATTCAGAATGTAAACTTAAGAAGTTCTTGGTGGAATGGACTTCATAACTTCCAAGTAGTAATTCTATTTTCAAAGAAGAATTGGAAACTTTTGAAGAACCAGGAAGAAAATCGGCCACGAAAGCATCCCAAGTGAAGCGATTCTTCCGCGTTTTGTGATGAGACAAACTGACCAGCTTGAAGCATCATGTGCACTGAGACATGAATGTCAATGTGAGTGGTACCTGAACCTATGCTCAGAATCATGAAAACAGAACGAATCAGCGATGGTTTCAATGTAGCGTTAATTCTATGTCAACTCTCCAAACATCACAATGTCAGGATCAAGGAAACTTTGTCGGAAGTTTGAGTGACAACATGAACTCGGCTATCTTTCGGATTTGGAAGACTCACCGCAACGAGAAAAGATTGTAATCATAGTACATCTCTTGATTCACGAAGAAGTTACAGTCATTCATCCAGATGTCACTAAAACTATAACTAATACAAATCATTCGAGTACGAATCTGTACGAATCACAACGCTACCTAGAATTTTATTTTAGAAGACTTTACGGTAGCAAACAGTTCAAGGCAGTCGTGTTAGAGAGCAACTGAAATCGCTGAATAATTGGCGTCAGTTGACACTATTAAGAAACCTAGTACATATGTATAGTACACAGACAACTTATTCTGGTGTTCTCTATTCACACAAGAAGTGTTTATTAGAAAGGAGAGTGATGTACGTTTTCAGTCACACCGGTAAATCGTTTGATTCAACAAAAATTGAGAGAAAGCCTCTTCATGTTTAAAACTGTACTTCAAACCGTACCTCGTGTATGTACTAGAAGTTTAGTATTGTACTTGTGGGAACGGGTCAAAGTTTAACGTTTAAAGCGTCATCTATTGGAAAAAAAGCCCGTTTTTTTTCATAATATAGTGAAACATCTATTTCCAATGACTCTTGTTTGTAATTTGTTCTGCACTCGTTATAGTCTGGTGTCTATACCTATGTTTCTGATGTCCAATCTACTGAGAGCAGCGAGTTGGTCAGCGAAATGTCAACTTTCTAGGTTACGATTGTCTCCAAGTATAGGTTAATGTCATTAAGTCATGCATTCAAGTTGGAGCTAAACGCATTCATCTTGTTAGCAGCTTCGTCTTGACTGTGGTCAACATTCTCTTCGCTATCAGCTCGATCCTTTCATTTGAGACATCATTATCTTATTTGGCCATCACACTCACACCATCAGTAAATTACACGGATCAGCATTATCTCTGATAGGTTGCATATTTATAGCCGAGGTAACATGAGATTTGTTCCTACAACTTTATTCATTATCATTGTCAATGGTGAATTTCTTCATTACCGAGAGCCAACTAATTTATTTGGTGTCTTTATTTTGAGGTCATCTCGTATCTCGTATTTACATCTAGGAATATTTACTTATTGGAGCTGTTGATATCTGTACTCCTGACTCCTGGCACTTATCCTGTGAACATCTTCAAAAAACGCTACAAACATTGACGTAGTTCCAAATCGGAAAAACACTTTCAGTGGTTGCCAGTAATCTGTGTGTTCCTCAGGAGTATCAACAATAAACATTCACTGGCTCTGGCAGAACTCACTTTCACGCTTGATGTGGCCTGTGGCGTGGCATGCCCATCCCGTAGTTTGCCTTTCGTCAGATGGGCGAGAAGGGGCACAATACTTCCCATTTAGGTGCTGGGTCAACACGAGAACACCAGAAAGTAACCCGTTGAAATATTTGCAATCGAAAAACGAGTACAAATTTTTGTCGATGGTGGGATTCGAACCCGGGACCTTCTGCATGGCAAGCAAGCGCGTTACCACTGGACCAACCGTGCCCCTTATCCTGTGAACATCTTCAAAAAACGCTACAAACATTGACGTAGTTTCAAATCGAAAAAAAAAACACTTTCAGTGGTTGCCAGTAATCTGTGTGTTCCTCAGGAGTATCAACAATCAACATTCACTGACTCTGGCAGAACTCACTTTCATTATACACACTCCTCCGCCATACTCATCCTTAGTAGCACTGAATGTGGCACTTGATTTATTTTGGGAGGAACGACTTGGCGGGGTCTTTTTTATGCCACGAAGTGGTATTTTTTGGGGTATTTACTTATTGGAGCTGTTGATATCTGTACTCCTGGCACTTATCCTGTGAACATCTTCAAAAAACGCTACAAACGTTGACGTAGTTTCAAATCGGAAAAAAACACTTTCAGTGGTTGCCAGTAATCTGTGTGTTCCTCAGGAGTATCAACAATCAACATTCACTGGCTCTGGCAGAACTCACTTTCATTATACTTACACACTCCTCCGCCATACTCATCCTTAGTAGCACTAAATTACTACCAAAGTAAAACAAGTTAAAAGTACAAGCCAGCAAGCTGGTAATTATTTTTATGGGAATCAGGTACATTAAACAATGCATTGATTGTTGTGAAAGAAAAAGTTCAAAGTAGGACAAGTCAGCTCTCCAATCACGAGTAGACCAACTGTGTAGTGTTTTTTTTTCTTTTTTTTTCGGATCCAGCCACACCTCTACAAAAGTCGATAAGCATCAGTGAACAAATTTGAGAATTTGATATTTTATACTTATGTTTATTGGATACTTCATATTACCTACAAACAAGTCTCGTTTTTTTCTATCAAAACATCGCGTGAATCCCTTCTCCAGTGATGTTCTCGTTTAAATTAATCACAAAACAACTATCAACATAATATTCCATAGTTTACTGATCCAACCTCCAACTTCTCCGGGCAAATTCAATCTCGCGCTGCCAAAATTTGAAGATGGACCCATTAGATTTAAGTTTTTATTGAACAAAAAGTAGAAATCTCTCCCAACAAAACTAACAAGTCTAGGGTCTGGTGTCTGATATTTACAAATTGTTTTCAGTTTTAACCACAACATAACGATGTTGGGCAATTAAAGCGCTGTTAGAAGCACATAAAATCCAACATTTTATTTGTATAAAAATGTAGCGTTCAGTTAGGAAACAATCAAAGTCAAGCTGATTTGTCTGCCCATCAGTGAACAAATTTGAGAATTTGATATTTTATACTTATGTTTATTGGATACTTCATATTACCTACAAACAAGTCTCGGTTTTCTATCAAAACATCGCGTGAATCTCTTCTCCAGTGATGTTCTCGTTTAAATTAATCACAAAACAACTACATATCAACATAATATTCCATAGTTTACTGATCCAACCTCCAACTTCTCCGGTCAAATTCAATCTCGCGCTGCCAAAATTTGAAGATGGACCCATTAGATTTAAGTTTTTATTGAACAAAAAGTAGAAATCTCTCCCAACAAAACTAACAAGTCTAGGGTCTGGTGCTCTGGTGTCTGATATTTACAAATTGTTTTCAGTTTTAACCACAACATAACGATGTTGGGCAATTAAAGCGCTGTTAGAAGCACATAAAATCCAACATTTTATTTGTATAAAAATGTAGCGTTCAGTTAGGAAACAATCAAAGTCAAGCTGATTTGTCTGCCATAGGAAATAGGCTGTACAATTTACGTTTTCAACTTTTCACCTACTTTTTGAACATCATAAATTGCCTGGCTGTAGTTGAATATTGAGATACCTATGTTTGTAGTATCTGACGGAATAAATGTTTAAAAACGATCTTCTTAGCATCAGCTGATATGAATTCGGGTTTAACAACTAAAACAGATATCTTTGCTTTGCTCCATAGTAGATATAAACTTGTGCAATGTAACAACATCTTTTTCAAGAAGACCATCTTTCGTCATTATAAGAGCATCTTTCCGAAGAAAACAGAAGTAAATGTCAGTTTCGAGTTCTTCAAAGGGAAGTTTTCAGTATGTTCAACTACAAGAGGCATATCCCGTACTTTCTTCAGCACAACCAATGTATCTAACGGGAGAACGGGCTCTAGTCTTGATTTTAAATCATTACATGAAAGTAAAATCGAAAAATCAAAACAAAAATAATAATATATTTTTAAAATAATTAAATAATATAATATAATCTATATAAATAAAAATAATCGAAAATCATGTAGGTCGGGCACCAAGTTGGATATTTGCTCTTGATCTCTGCAAATATCCGCGGGGTCTGTCTGAACATTATTTATTGGAATCGAACCCGGGCATTTCAGTCTACGTGGGAAAGTTTCCATCAAGTCCACTGGTATGGATTGTATGGCCAAAGTCCACCGGTATGGATTGTATAAACAAATTAGGTAGGTACATAGGTACTGATTTTCTCTAATCACTACGGGCTAAAAAATTCCCGGAGGGACGGACCCTGCTTGTTAGAGATGTTGCTATTTTGCACCTCTAGATGCTTGCCATTTTTAGTTTCCTTTCTTTTCTTCGGTCCGCGAGTGTAATTTTCATTTTGGTGTCATTTCATTCCATAAATATAATAAAACTCTCTTTCCATAATCATTACTGAGAACGACAAGACAAGATTTGCAAAAATTTACCCAAGATACCCTAGGTAAAACTAGAAAAATGATCTCAAATGATAGATTGAAGATTCTGTAACTTTGTGAAGGTCCATCTTGACTAGGTAGGTTGAAATGACAAACGTATACTTCTTCACTATTTTTAAAAAATAATCTGGGTTTTTTATTTCATTTTCATTTTACGGACTAGTTTCGCCGGTGAAGGCATCTTCAGCGTTACAGAATGACAGTGGTCAGTGCTGAGAGAAGGGTGAGACTGAACACAATCTCCAACAGAAGTTTCGAACCCAGACACTTCGAGCTAGGAGTTCAAACCAAACCAACTTTGCCCCTCTCCAAAAGTATAGATCATCTCATGGCCGGGGTTGAACTTGTTTTAAGTTAAACGGTTAGATTAATTAAGCAATGTTATTACTAAACATTGAAAATTCAAATGTACTTTGTGTAATGAAAATGTTTGAGGTTCCTTGATTTTTAGAGATGTTGCTATTTTGCACCTCTAGGTGCTTGCCATTTTTAGTTTCCTCTCTTTTCTTCGGTCCGCGAGTGTAATATTCATTTTGGTGTCATTTCATTCCATAAACATAATAAAACTCTCTTTCCATAATCATTACTGAGAACGACAAGACGAGATTTGCAAAGATTTACCCAATCAGATAGTTACGAGTAAATCCAACAGTTTTACAGTCGCAAGTTTAGATTTTGGTCTCGGCCATTACTGATAACAGTGATAACCTAGATGATATCGACAGTACAACCTATGAATCCTGTGATACCCGGTATAACTTGCGAACCTCTCTAAGAAATATAACGATGTTGGGCAATTAAAGCGCTGTTAGAAGCACATAAAATCCAACATTTTATTTGTATAAAAATGTAGCGTTCAGTTAGGAAACAATCAAAGTCAAACTGATTTGTCTGCAAGAGATACTTATTAGCCACGCTTAGATGACAAGGTCTGATAAGAGAATTATAAATCCGTTAGGATAGATTCTGTTCACACTTTTATCTTGGGATGACAGTAGCCAATCAGAGAGTTAGATGTTCATCTGGGTGTTTTCAACTTTTCACCTACTTTTTGAACATCATAAATTGCCTGGCTGTAGTTGAATATTGAGATACCTATGTTTGTAGTATCTGACCGAATAATTGTTTAAAAACAATCTTCTTAGCATCAGCTGATATGAATTCAGGTTTAACAACCAAAACAGATATCTTTGCTTTATAGTAGATATTGAAACTTGTGCAATGTAACAACATCTTTTTCAAGAAGACCATCTTTCGTCATTATAAGAGCATCTTTCTGAAGAAAACAGAAGTGAATGTCAGTTTCGAGTTATTCAAAGGGAAGTTTTCAGTATGTTCAACTACAAGAGGCATATCCCGTACTTTCTTCAGCACAACCAATGTATCTAGAAACTGTACGGTAATTTAGAATTCTGGTGGGAATTTTTCTGTTTTCGAAGTGGGACAAGAAATGACGACAGTGCGATTGTCGCTAGATTTCACTAGACCAGAGTGGCAATTCATTTTCCCACCATTACACGGTTTCCATTTCCATTGATGTATCCGAAAATTTAGTAGAATAGAATTACATTTAGTGGACAGAATAGAATAGATCAGAGGATCATTAACGACAGGACATCAGAACAGTGGTCAGTGCTGAGAGAAGGGTGAGACTGAACACAATCTCCAACAGAAGTTTCGAACCCAGACACTTCGAGCTAAGAGTTCAAACCAAACCAACTTTGCCCCTCTCCACAAGTATATTTTATTATTATTATTTTTTTTATTTTGTAAGTTTCCATTTATTGGTTTTTCAGAACAACTCTCTCAACAAATAAATTGTTAACAAATGGTATACCCATCTTATGGCCGATCATCTTATGGCCGGGGTTAAACTTGCTTTAAGTTAAACGGTTAGATTAATTAAGCAATGTTATTAGACCAGAGTGGCAATTCATTTTCCCACCATTACACGGTTTCCATTTCCATTGATGTATCCGAAAATTTAGTAGAATAGAATTGCATTCAGTGGACAGAATAGAATAGATCAGATGATCATTAACGACAGGACATCAGAACAGTGGTCAGTGCTGAGAGAAGGGTGAGACTGAACACAATCTCCAACAGAAGTTTCGAACCCAGACACTTCGAGCTAGGAGTTCAAACCGAACCAACTTTGCCCCTCTCCACAAGTATAGATCATCTTATGGCCGGGGTTAAACTTGTTTTAAGTTAAACGGTTAGATTTATTAAGCAATGTCCAAAAGTATAGATCATCTTATGGCCGGGGTTAAACTTGTTTTAAGTTAAACGGTTAGATTTATTAAGCAATGTTATTGGTAGGAAACCCCGCATAAGCGGGAAATGGTGAAGGAAAAGAAGAAGTTATTGGTAGGAAAGATTAAAACCAATCAATCAGATAGTTACGAGTAAATCCAACAGTTTTACAGTCGCAAGTTTAGATTTTGGTCTCGGCCATTACTGATAACAGTGATAACCTAGACGATATCGACAGTACAACCTATGTCTATACCTATGTTTCTGATGTCCAATCTACTGAGAGCAGCGAGTTGGTCAGCGAAATGTCAACTTTCTAGGTTACGATTGTCTCCAACAACCAATCAGATAGTTACGAGTAAATCCAACAGTTTTACAGTCGCAAGTTTAGATTTTGGTCTCGGCCATTACTGATAACAGTGATACCTATAGACGACATCGACAGTAGAACCTAAGAATCCTGTGATACCCGGTATAACTTGCGAACCTCTCTAAGGTAGAAATGGTAGAATACGTGAGAGAGATACTTATTAGCCACGCTTAGATGACAAGGTCTGATAAGAGAATTATAAATCCGTTAGGATAGATTCTGTTCACACTTTTATCTCGGGATGACAGTAGCCAATCAGAGAGTTAGATGTTCATCTAGTTCTTTGTTCTTGACCAATTAGAAGACAGATATCCTGTCATTTTAGGTACACTATAGGTACTAGAGCCCGTTTTTCTAAACTTACAAAGCGACGTTGTCAAAACTGAAAGGGATGGAAATATGGAATACTGTGTCACCTTGTGTGTTCAACTGGCAACACCTTAGCCTCCTATTGCCCATGTTTCTCAAATTTCTTGCGAAAACGCCAGACCAGAGTGGCAGTTCATTTTCCCACCATTACACGGTTTCCATTTCCATTGATGTATCCGAAAATTTAGTAGAATAGAATTACATTTAGTGGACAGAATAGAATAGATCAGAGGATCATTAACGACAGGACATCAGAACAGTGGTCAGTGCTGAGAGAAGGGTGAGACTGAACACAATCTCCGACAGAAGTTTCGAACCCAGACACTTCGAGCTAAGAGTTCAAACCAAACCAACTTTGCCCCTCTCCAAAAGTATAGATCATCTCATGGCCGGGGTTGAACTTGTTTTAAGTTAAACGGTTAGATTAATTAAGCAATGTTATTTTGGTAGGAAAGATTAAAACCAACCAATCAGATAGTTACGAGTAAATCCAACAGTTTTACAGTCGCAAGTTTAGATTTTGGTCTCGGCCATTACTGATAACAGTGATAACCTAGATGATATCGACAGTACAACCTATGAATCCTGTGATACCCGGTATAACTTGCGAACCTCTCTAAGAAATAGTAGAATACGTGAGAGAGATACTTATTAGCCACGCTTAGATGACAAGGTCTGATAAGAGAATTATAAATCCGTTAGGATAGATTCTGTTCACACTTTTATCTTGGGATGACAGTAGCCAATCAGAGAGTTAGATGTTCATCTGGGTCTTTGTTCTTGACCAATTAGAAGACAGATATCCTGTCATTTTAGGTACACTATAGGTACTAGAGCCCGTTTTTCTAAACTTACAAAGCGACGTTGTCAAAACTGATAGGGATGGAAATACTGTGTCACCTTGTGTGTTCAACTGGCAACACCTCCTATTGCCCATATTTCTGAAATTTCTTGCGAAAACGCACTTCCAACTTACCTAGACTGTAACAGTTTGGTTTGTTGAAAATTTGATAAACATAATGATTACCTTCAGCTTTCGTCATGTAAGTTAGAAAAACGGTTCGTATAACTTTCAAATTCAAAACGTAACGGTTGTAAACATCTTCAACACGAAAGAACCGGGGGCTGGATGGAAATTGGATTATTTTTAAAATAATTAAATAATATAATATAATCTATATAAATAAAAATAATCGAAAATCATGTAGGTCGGGCACCAAGTTGGATATTTGCTCTTGATCTCTGCAAATATCCGCGGGGTCTGTCTGAACATTATTTATTGGAATCGAACCCGGGCATTTCAGTCTACGTGGGAAAGTTTCCATCAAGTCCACTGGTATGGATTGTATGGCCAAAGTCCACCGGTATGGATTGTATGGCTATTTCTTCTTAACACGCAGGTCATATAAATCAGACTCGAAAAAATGTCAGACCCAACAGGAAATTGCGAATTTTAGATGTTTTCTTCGATTTTTTTTTTTTTTTTTTTAATTTATGTAGGTTTGTGTAGGTATTGGATTTATGTAGGTATTGGATTTTTCAAGATTTAGTACGCAATTATGTATGCCATCATTTTCAACAGTGGAAGATCAAAGAAGCCCCCAGAGACCGTAGAAAACTACAAAATTAGCTACATAAATACAATTTAACTGTCCATGTCCTACATAGGTCGATATGTGATTCGCTAATCTACAATGGCTACAAATTTATCTTGAATTCTGACATTCCCAAAAGGCAAAACAGAAAACAACATTCCCATCTGTTCGAAATCAAAGTACAAAGCACACACAAAGATGAGCGGAACTTTGAAATCTTTTAATTAGTGGTCATCGTCATGCTAGGGGGATCTAACACCTTCGTAAAGGTCACACTTGCCTCCCAGCAGGACGTCTTAACTCACTTTACTCTGTGAATACTTAGCGTGAATACGTCTTTACTCATTTTACTGGTGAATATCTTTACCTCTTTTTCTGCTCTGAACAAACTCAACAAAGCCGAAGAAATACCTAGACCTACTTAAAGTTGAAAAGTAGAGACAAATTTAGGTCAAACTCTGTAAAACACAACAGGGTCAAGTCAGGGTGACGGTATATCACTGCTGTTTGCTGAGGACTGAGGATAGGTCGTCCTCATTTGGATCCCCCAGTGGGTTAGTAACTGAACAAGCGAAGTGAGTTTTAAGCTTTTACTAGACAATTTTGTATTTTAGTTTGTCTGTCCGTCCATAATTTATGTCTGTCTGTTTGTTCTACCATAAGTCTGTAACGCATTGTCCGATTTTGATGAAATTTGGCAAACATGTTGAACACATACCTAAAGGAATCTTTGTCCATAATTTATGTCTGTCTGTTTGTTCTACCAGAAGTCTGTAACGGATTGTCCGATTTTGATGAAATTTGGCAAACATGTTGAACACATACCTAAAGGAAACTTCTTCATTAGATTTTGGGATCGATCGGTCCCTTGCGGAAACCGTAAGGGCCTTTAGTTATATAGGTATAAGATAAAGTGCATGATTAGGATAAGAAATGTAAACGTGTGGTCTTATCCCACCTCACACCTAGTATCTGTCTGTTTGTTCTACCATAAGTCTGTAACGCATTGTCCGATTTTGATGAAATTTGGCAAACATGTTGAACACATACCTAAAGGAAACTTCATTAGATTTTGAGATCGATCGGTCCCTTGCGGAAACCGTAAGGGCCTTTAGATATAAGATAAAGTGCATGATTAGGATAAGAAATGTAAACGTGTGGTCTTATCCCACCTCGCACCTAGTCAGCTAGACGCCAGGGCAAAGCCCACGGCCTCTTTGTCGCTTCCTTGTGGTTCAACCAAGATCCCCCCTAGATGAGAATGTGCATATTTTATACATGAGTTATGTAGGTATATTGTGCATATTTTATACATGAGTTATGATGTTATGAATTATGACATTGCATGACATGTGAAAATCCGAGAAAACCCACAACTCTTAGTATGAAAGGAATCCTAAATGGAATACTTTATGATAAACCGTCAGATAGGCTACTCCTACGTGTATGAAGATGTGCAATACTGGCCAGTACATTATACATAATATTATTTATTTAGTAATAATTATATGTGTGTGCCAGGAATTAAATAGCGGATAAAGCACATCTAATGAATATAAAGAATTAAAGACCCAAGAGACTCGTATGAAATAATGATCAAGTCGATTCCTGAAGAATTTCCGCCCCAGTAGAAATATTCCTGATAATTAAAGTTCTTTATCAATAGGATAATATTTCATCCATAATTACCCATGAGCGGAATAAAATTCCGATAGAAAATTATAATCCAAAAGGATTGGCAAGGTATTTTCCCAGGTAGGAGTAAGTAAACCTACCTACATAACTCTTACCTACATATCTTATTTATAATGATGTCATTTATTTTATAAAAGCACCTTTCTGAACCCAACGAGAGAAAAGTTGCTCCATAAAAAAAAGGCTGCATGCAAATTGGAATGTTAATGATTTTGCAGGGGAAAAAAGTCACTCCACTAATATTGAGT
Organism: Diaphorina citri; assembly: GCF_000475195.1. Lineage (NCBI taxonomy): Eukaryota > Metazoa > Arthropoda > Insecta > Hemiptera > Psyllidae > Diaphorina > Diaphorina citri. Next base: position 14,154 of record NW_007379746.1, on the reverse strand, counting down.
GAAATATACAGTCTGTATTAATAGGAGTTAGAATAAATTGCAGTCCGTGGCGTTTAACCCTGTGATACTCCCCGCGTTAGTAGGCGTCCACAACAGAGACCAGACCCTTGACCCGACCCAAGAGAGAACAAACAAACCATGCTAACGATTGTAATGAATATAAGCGCCCTAAACGGAGTAGATATTAGGTAACCATAGCTCCTCGCTGAAAACAAAGAAATAGATGGTGCGGGTTCTAGCCTAGGGTCAATGGTCCTCATTGTGGACGCACGATTTAGGACAGGGGCAGGCAACTTAATCCTGTCAAGGTCCGGATGAAGCTGAAAAAAAAAAGCCGGACCAATAATATATTATATTAAACATACCCCCCCAATAGAGAGGTGCAGGTCCTATAATTAGGTCTATTAGGCAGGTCTCGTAGGTCTTTAGACTCTTAAGTTAGTGTTTTGTCAGTTATTGATAGATAGATGACCTCTTACAAATTTAATAAAATAAAATATCAACGTCATCGTCATCTATTTACGGGTAACGACCGGCCAAAAAAAAGTTACCATTCCCTTCTTCAGTGACCTCAACTAAATTGTAAAAAAAAAAAGTATTTTAGTCTTGGGTATCACAGGGTTAATTCGCGAGAGCGGTGTAAATCATGAAAACATTCAAATCGTTCCAGCACAAACACAAAACAACTTTCAATGGTCTAGCAACGCGACCTTGTGGTTCAGCGTTTAATCAAATCAAGAAATGAGTGATTTAGTATAATTTTTCAAATTTTAGTATAATTTTAGCACGAATCTAGTATAATTTCACTGAAGCCATCTGACAACACTGCTACAGTGCTCATTCTGATTGTTTGGGTACTTGTGTTTAACAGTATAATATTTACCTGATGAATCATGTATACAGGTTGTTCCTTTGAGGTTAGGATCTTATTTCGAGATACAGGAGTTATCATGAGTCAATTATTGTGTCCTCGTAGGATATCTTCGAAAACATTAGAAGAAGGCTTGAGATTTTAAGAAGGTTCAAAGTCAGGTGATGAATCATGTATACAGGTTGTTCCTTTGAGGTTAGGATCTTATTTCGAGATACAGGAGTTATCATGAGTCAATTATTGTGTCCTCATAGGATATCTTCGAAAACATCAGAAGAAGGCTTGAGATTTTAAGAAGGTTCAAAGTCAGCATTCAAAGGACTTGAAGAAATTCACTTTACACATTATTCGCCCTAATGTAAAAGGAGGATATTTCGTGCAATAACATACAACAAAACAAAATTATTCAGGTCAACAACTAATAAACAAAAAATTAAAGTCAGCATTCAAAGGACTTGAAGAAATTCACTTTACACATTATTCGCCCTAATGTAAAAGGAGGATATTTCGTGCAATAACATACCATACAACAAAACAAAATTATTCAGGTCAACAACTAATGAACAAAAAATGTTTAACAAAAAAGAAATTAGAAAGATAATGAAATTAAGGAACTTTCGTTTATTATTTTTTCAATAATTGGTATTTTAATTAAATATTTCTTTAAAATGAGTTTTATCTACCTACCCACTTAATTATACTTAATATTCATTTGTCTGCTGATTTTTTCATTTTTTAATTCCGGTAAATGAATCATTAGTTTTGATTACATTTTTTTCCCCTTGAAAAAAGACAAACTTTATTATAAGCCCAACTTTTATAAACTTGTTGATTTTTTTGTACGTTAGTTCTTTTATGACTTCATCACTTATCACATCAATCAAGAACATTTTGAGTTTCGTTTATGTTTTTAGTTTGATAACTATGCAGCTAATAGGGAGCGCGCAGCGGGACCGTATTTTTTATTATTTTCTATAAGTTCGGCTATGCCTTTTCTACAAGTTTGGCCATGCCTCGGGATGAACTAGTGGGATTCCGGAGCGATGCGACGAAATTCAGCTAGTATTTCAATAAGAACAAGTGCAAGATTATGCAAGATGGTTGCCTTAACCAGACCAGCCTCAGTGGTGTAGTTGTTAGCGCGGAGCGCGGTGGACTCTGCAGGGAACGACGCGACGTTTGTGACAAGCATTTTTATATTTAACTTCTTAACATTTTTTTCTTTTCAATGGCCTTAGTAGCCTTAAATAAATAATACCTACAGACCTTAGAGTCTTGTTAGATAGGTTAGATACATACCTAAATATTTATTATGTTACCTACCTGCCTGGGTATCTACCTACCATGTTGACTCAACAATCAGCATGTCATGGTCAATGTTGAATTTAATTGACTTCCGGTAAGTTGATGCAAAGAGAGCAATTTTCATGTCAGTTCGCACGGTTGTCTCTTGGACCAGAAATGATAGAGGAAGTTGGTGCAATATGGGGCTATATACCCACTTAATTATACTCAATATTCATTTGTCTGCTGATTTTTTCATTTTTTAATTCCGGTAAATGAATCATTAGTTTTGATTACATTTTTTTTTTCCTTGAAAAAAGACTAACTTTATTATAAGCCCACCTTTTATAAACTTGTTGATTTTTTTGTACGTTAGTTCTTTTATGACTTCATCACTTATCACATCAATCAAGAAAAAAAGAAACTTTTTGATTGAGACCGATATGATCAATAATAATGAATGTAAAGAAAGAAGAAATATTCAACGTGGACAACAAAGTACTCAATGATGCCTTATTTCTAATAAGGAAAGATCAAGAGGAAGAAGACCATAGTGAAGAAATTGAAAAGATAGTAAAGAAGATGGAAACAAAGATATGAAATGCATGAGAACTTGTTAGCCTGCACCTTATCTCCAAGTCTCATCTATGGAAAAAATTCTACCAGATGCAACTCTGCGACTTTGTGGTTTGAAAGAAAAAAAAAACATAAGGCTATAGGGCTACTGTTAAATTTGGGACACCTCTCGAAGAAATGATATCCTGAACGGATAATGTTCGTTCTCGGAACGGCTTGCTTTTTCCTATCCTGTCTTTCTTCTCTTTTCCATTTCGAGACGATAAGACCTTAGCATTTACAGTTCCCTCTATCAAACCTCTTTTTTTTATTATTAATAATTAGATTCATATAAGACACCCAAATTAGATAATGGCTTACCTTATTTTATAATTTATAAAAAAAAACAGCTCTCTGATTTTTTTCTCTTCTTTGTATCCGCACCAAATAGGAAGGTTTAGAACCCGGAAATGGGGGAGGTGTCCACATTGTCACCTTTTCCTCTATTTTGGTCGATATTAAATTTGTATCTTGTCACATTACTACCGGAGACACTTAGTTCAATTAATTTTACTATGGAGCATAATTTCATCATTATTAATATTTATTACCAATACTTGTCGACCAAGGCCTCAGATTCTAGGTAATCTGATTTTGTACTCAGTTATTGTTTAAAAATCCAATGGTATGTATATTACCTATTTCACTTAATGTACTCGTACAAATAAAAGCTATTACTATTACTTGTACATGTACACCGACCTCAGTGGTGTAGTGGTTAGCACGGTGGACTCTGGATCTGGAGGTTGGTGGTTCGAGTCCAAGTCAAGTCATAGAACTTAGCGTACGGTAGTTTATCGAGCGGGGAACAAGATTTTATATGTCTGTGAATATGATTTTAATATGCCACGTGATCTCAGGTTAATGTTCGTCAGGTAGGTCCCTACCTATGTAACCAGGTTATTATCTACTTGGGTCAATGGTTATTTATAGTAGATATTAGAAAAAAATACCTACCTGTTAATTAATGCTATGTCCACACGGTCAATGTGTGTTTGTACGTATCCAGACTAATTCTGAGTGAGTCGATAATTACCTACAATACCTACCCTAGGTATTTGGTATGTACATATCTGGATTCTACAAGCATAATAGGTCTTACACTTACTATTCTTCTAATTCCAGCCTTGGATTTTGTATGAACGCCTGCTATCTGATTAGGGTATGCAATGTGCCGTCCATTATTATCGACAACCCATGAAAAAAGTAAAAGTTGCGTTGAAGTTTCATACAAACATCATTGTTAGATAGAACAATGGGGGGAAAAAGGGAATGGGAGGAAAAGAAGAGAGGAGAAAAATGAGAAGAAAAAAAAAGAGAGGAGGAAGAAGACAACAGGTAGTGAGGAAAAAAGGAAGTAGAAAATGAGTGGAAGACAGACAATAGTAGGAATAGGAGTAGGTATTAAAGAAAAGAAAGAGAGGGAGGGAGAGGGAGAAAGAGAGGGAGGGAGAGGGAGAGAGAGAGACAATGATGACAACAACAAGAACAACAAGAACAACAACAACAACAACAACACCAACACCAACAACAACAAAACAACACCAACACACAACAACAACAACAACAACAATACCAACAATAACAACAACAACAACAACAACAACACCAACAACAACAACAACAACACTTATATACCTATCAAAAATGATATGGTAGTAGATGTTGACATCTACTGACAAAAATGATAAACAACAACAAGAACAACGACAACAACAACAACAACAACAACAACAACAACAACAACAACAACAACAACAACAACAACAACAACAACAACAACACCAACAACAATACCAACACCAACACCACCACCAACAACAACAACAACAAAAACAACAACAACAACAACAACAACAACAACAACAACAACAACAACAACAACAACAACAACAACAACAACAACAAAAAACAACAACAATAACATTGATATCATGGCCACTACAGTCTGATTTTTAACTCTTCTTTGTATCCGCACCAAATAGGAAGGTCCCGGAAATGGGGGAGGTGTCCGCTTTGCACCTTTTCCTCTATTTTGGTCGATATTAAATTTGTAGGTATCTTGTCACCTTACTACCGGAGACACTTAGTTCAATTAATTTTATTATGGAGCATAATTTCATCATTATTAATTTATTACCAATACCTACTTGTCAACCAAGGCCTCAGATTCTAGGTAATCTGATTTTGTACTCAGTTATTGTTTGAAAATCCAATGGCATGTTTGTATTACCTATTTCACTTAATATACTCGTACAAATAAAAGCTATTACTATTACTTGTACATGTACTCCAACACCTCAGTGGTGTAGTGGTTAGCACGGTGGACTCTGGATCTGGAGGTTGGTGGTTCGAGTCCAAGTCAAATCATAGAACTTGGCGTACCGTAGTTTATCGAGCGGGGAACAAGATTTTATATGTCTGTGAATATGATTTTAGAATGTCACGTGATCTCAGGTTAATGTTCGTCAGGTAGGTCCGACGAACATCAGAACAGATCTAATGTTCGTCAGGTAGGTCCCTACCTATGTAACTAGGTTATTATCTACTTGGGTCAATGGTTATTTATAGTAGATATTAGAAAAAAAAAATACCTACCTACCTGTTAATTAATGCTATGTCCACACGGTCAATGTTTGTTTGTATGCATCCAGACTAATTCTGAGTGAGTCGATAATTACCTACAATACCTACCCTAGGTACCTATCTGGTATGTATCTGGATTCTACAAGCATAATAGGTACTTACACTTACTATTCTTCTAATTCCAGCCTTGGATTTTGTATGAACGCCTGCTATCTGCTTAGGGTATGCAATGTGCCGTCGATTATTATCGACAACCCATGAAAAAAGTAAGAGTTGCGTTGAAGTTTCATACAAACATCATTGTTAGATAGGACAATGGGGAAAAAAGGGAATGGGAGGAAGAGAAGAGAGGAGAAAAATGAGAAGAAAAAAAGAGAGGAGGAGGAGGAGGAGGAAGAAAAAGTAGAAGATCAAGAAGACAACAGGTAGTGAGGAAAAAAGGAAGTAGAAAATGAGTGGAAGACAGACAATAGTAGGAATAGGAGTACCTATTAAAGAAAAGAAAGAGAGGGAGGGAGAGGGAGAGCTACAACAACAACAACAACAACAACAACAACAACAACAACAACAACAACAACAACAACAACAACACCAACAACAACAACACCAACACCCCTTCATAGTCCAAATCTATGAAATCGATAGAGACTTCTCACACTAGAGTAGCCCAAATACTTTGCCTGCGCCCTACTAAAAGTCTCACAGTCCAATTTAACCGTGTTCTTGCTGGATACGTGTGCTGTCGTGCATTTGATCCAATGTAAAGTAATATGGATCAAGTTAGACCTAAAGTGACGGATAAGCGTGCGTGGACCTTTATAAGGACATCTACAGCCTAGTTTGCTTAGTTGGTAGCGCGTCTGCCTTGGTCGCAGGTTCGATTCCCGCCCGGGCCGGATTTTATCTTGAAGGGATAAGGTTCATTCTCGGCTGGCTTTCTCCTATTCTATCTCCCTTCTCTCTTCGCTTTCGGGACGGTAAGACCTTAAGCAGTTACTGTTCCCTCTGTCAAACCTCTTGGAAAAAATCATGACGTTAAATTTGCAGAAGGCATCGTGCTACTCCGTGTTAGTAAAAGTCGCGCGACTACAGAAAGTATCCGTGATAGAGTGTGCTACAACAACAACAACAACAACAACAACAACAACAACAACAACAACAACAACAACAACAACAACAACAACAGCAACAACACCAACACCAACACCAACACCAACAACAACAACAACAACAACAACAACAACAACAACAATAACATTGTTATCATGGCCACTACAGTGATAAATTGATAATAACAACAACAACAACAACAACAACAACAACAACAACAACAACAACAACAACAACAACAACAACAACAACATTATTATCATGGCCACTACAGTGATAATAACACCCAGTTTGTCGTACCTATTGATATTGAGAGATGTTATGACCTACATGTGTCATTTTAACACTTTTCATTGCTGTCCTTCCCTATATTGTTTGGTCTCTTGAAACTGTCTTGAAAATGTTATACCTACTATTATGAGTCTGTTACTGGGTGTGACAAAATGTAGCAACCATATCAGGGTCATGGCTGTTGACTTTTCCCGGCCTCACTACCTCGATTATAAAAAGTAATAACAGAAAACGTGGTCTTGACTTGAATTTATACCTACACATACATGAAGAGCGATCATCAATAATGTGCTAAGTGCCAAAAAGTTCAAACTGAGATAATGAGGCTTTTCTTCCTGGTTTACCACGGGCACATACCACTACACCCATCTATCGGGATTTTTTTAATTTTTTTTTTTTTTGGAACGTTGTGGAGCTTACCGCGTTTTACAGAGTATGTTCACTGGTACATAGTACGTGAATCCGTACCTAACTCTAATTTTATATTTTTGGCACTTAGCACATCATTGATGATCGGTCTTCACATATACATATTTTAGTGTGACCGAAAACCGAAAACATACTTTCTGTTTCAGGTATGTATATGGAGATAAATCCTGGCTATCCGTCTTGCTAGCGTAGTGGTCAAGACACTCGACTGGTAATCAAGAGAACGTGGCGTCGTGGGTTCAATTCCAGCCGAGGTATGAAATTTTATCCACTATTAAAACAACTTTTAACGATCCTCAGTGATGCAGCTAATGCAGTGGTTAACGCGTTGGACTTTGGATCTGGAGGTTGGTGGTTGGAGTCCAAGTCAAGTCATAAAATTTATCTAGGTGTAATAATCGGGGAACGATATTTGTGACAAGCGATAAAGTATGCTTAACACAATTAAAAGTTCCTCCTCCTTCCTTCCTTCCTTTTCCACGCTTAAAACAATGCACTGCACTGTTTATAATCACAACAGCAGTGATGGAAAAATAAACATCGTCTCCGCCATTTTGCGGAGAATTTCTTTATTGACGTTTTCTAATGGCACTGATAAGGTTTCTTTTTGAAATAATCAAAGGTCTGCTGTCTCAAGAATCAAGAATTTGCCGTCAGTCGTAATTTACATCTCGTACCCGTCAAATCGCGAATAGAATAATAGAAAATAGAATGGAATAATGTGTAAAATAGGGAGAGTAGAATTGTGAGAACAAAATAGAATTGAATTACGGATAGCTAGAACTGGATTTTTCCTTATTCAGAATTTTCCCTTATTTCGGTCCAGAAATTTGGTACTTTTCTACAATTTTTGGCATGTACGCACCCAGTCTGTCGTATTGATATTGAGAGATGTTATGACCTACATGTGTCATTTTAACACTTTTCATTTTCATTGCTGTCCTTCCTTTGTATTGTTTGGTCTCTTGAAACTGTCTTGAAAATGTTATACCTACTATTATGAGTCTGTTACTGGGTGTGACAAAATGTAGCAACCATATCAGGGTCATGGCTGTTGACTTTTCCCGGCCTCACTACCTCGATTATAAAAAGTAATAACAGAAAACGTGGTCTTGACTTGAATTTATACCTACACATACATGAAGAGCGATCATCAATAATGTGCTAAGTGCCAAAAAGTTCAAACTGAGATAATGAGGCTTTTCTTCCTGGTTTACCACGGGCACATACCACTACACCCATCTATCGGGATTTTTTTAATTTTTTTTTTTTTTGGAACGTTGTGGAGCTTACCGCGTTTTACAGAGTATGTTCACTGGTACATAGTACGTGAATCCGTACCTAACTCTAATTTTATATTTTTGGCACTTAGCACATCATTGATGATCGGTCTTCACATATACATATTTTAGTGTGACCGAAAACCGAAAACATACTTTCTGTTTCAGGTATGTATATGGAGATAAATCCTGGCTATCCGTCTTGCTAGCGTAGTGGTCAAGACACTCGACTGGTAATCAAGAGAACGTGGCGTCGTGGGTTCAATTCCAGCCGAGGCATTTTTTCAATCATTCATTTTCTAATATTGAGATGAGTGGCATAATAATTACCTAACTACATATGTCTCAGAATTTCGCACTGTACCTACCTACTTACGCCTACCTTTCTCGGATAAGATAATGCTGATTACAAGAGTGTTATGTTTATGTTGTTCCATATTCCATCATTGTCAAGATAGAATTAACTACCGAAGCGAATAGTCGAGATATATAAGTGTAGTGTTTTTACTTGGACTGAATCCAGAATACAGCAGGTTCCAATGGATTACTGAAGTAAAGCAACTCTTCTTCTTTCATTTTGCCATTTTCGGTGGTGTAGTGGTCAAGGCGCTCGCCTGGTAAACAGGAGGGCGTGGGTTCAATCCCAGCCGAGGTATGGAATTTTATCCTCAATATAATTTGAGAATTTGACCACAATAATAGCAGTAGCCTACTGCTGGATTAAAGGGACTTTTCAGTCCTATGCGAGCAGTATAAATAAGCACTATTATTATTATTATTATTATTATTTTCCCAATTTCTTTCGTTGTCCGTATTTCCCTCTTTTAGTCACCCCTCCAACATCCTCTATTCACCCCTTCCTCTGCACTCCATCCAAACTGAACTGTCATTGTACCAGCCTATGTAGATAACTTGGAGGATAAGCGTCAGCCTTGTAAGCGCAGGGTGACGGGTTCGATCCCCGCCTGAACGAATTTTATCCTAAACAGATAAAGTTTGTTCTCGTAACGGCTGACTTTCTCCCAGTCTATTTTCCTTCTCTCTTCGATTTCGGGACGATAAGACCTTAGCAGTTACAGTTCCCTCTGTCAAACCTCTTCTTAAAAGAAAAGTGCATTGACATTACAATGGACAATAGCACTACTATGCATGTTGACTACGCCCCTGATGTGAAGATAGTCATGTGGAAAGATAGGCTACCGTAGTTTGCATAGCAGAGCTGCAGAGCCCAGAGATAATCTCAATATTATTATTGTTGTGACAGTTCTTAGCTTGTGACGCTCTCATCCTTACAGGGTTGAACTCAGTTCATCTGTAACATGGCACCTTGGCACCTGTAACAGTGTAACACATAACATATAATAATGACACGTAATATATCACCTGTTGTAACACATAGGTATCACCTGTAACATGGACATATTAAGCGGGTTGAAATACTGAGGGCGCTTCATTTTACTCGTGCCGCGAGGCACGTTTCCACTTAGGCGGCTTTTGCAGCCTGGTATGCCGAGCGGCAAATGTAGCCCAGGTGGAAACGTAGCTTAAGGGCCTCTCGTACTTTGGAAGTTTAGTCGCGCGCCTCTTTTAGTAGAACGAAGTCTGGCGACACCCCTTGACCTTTTTTATCAGCCATACACCAGCGGCTATAGCTAAAGCCGCTACAACAACAACAACAACAACAACAACAACAACAACAACAACAACAACAACAACAACAACAACACCAACAACAACAACACCAACACCCCTTCATAGTCCAAATCTATGAAATCGATAGAGACTTCTCACACTAGAGTAGCCCAAATACTTTGCCTGCGCCCTACTAAAAGTCTCACAGTCCAATTTAACCGTGTTCTTGCTGGATACGTGTGCTGTCGTGCATTTGATCCAATGTAAAGTAATATGGAACAAGTTAGATGTAAAGTGACGGATAGGTAAGCGTGCGTGGACCTTTATAAGGACATCTACATTCGTCAGCCTAGTTTGCTTAGTTGGTAGCGCGTCTGCCTTGGTCGCAGGTTCAATTCCCGCCCGGGGCGGATTTTATCTTGAAGGGATAAGGTTCATTCCCGGCTGGCTTTCTCCTATTCTATCTCCCTTCTCTCTTCGCTTTCGGGACGGTAAGACCTTAAGCAGTTACTGTTCCCTCTATTAAACCTCTTGGAAAAAATCATAGCGTTAAATTTGCAGGTGGCATCGCGCTAATCCGTGTTAGTAAAAGTCGCGCGACTACAGAAAGTATCCGTGAAGTGTGCTTGGACCTTTATCAGGACATCTATGAGCTTTCATCACACCCTGTTCCCTGGAGAAGTGTGTTATCAAAATATTGTTCTTGTCTGTGTTATGAATGTTTGTTTTCAATAAAATCTACTTGAACAAGGAGGGTGCGTTTGGAGTTTTCAGTTTCTAACAAGTAGTCCACCGTCTGATGAAAATCTTAAGTGCTTGTTTCATATAAAATAATAATAATAAAAAAAAATATATTTACAGAAAAAGAAAAGAAAATAGGAAAAATAAAATAAAAAAGTTGTTTTGCTTCTCAATCGACCAAAACAATTGAAATCCTACCTAACGACTAGAAATCTCATGTCCACTGTCCACTCTCCAAAGTTCTAACCTCCAAAAATAATTTATTCCGATAAATTGTCCACTTTTTCAGTCGTAATTCGTAAATGCGCTGTTAATGAAAACTAATACGTAGGTAGGTATATTTTAATCTATCAGTGATTTTAATATCTTTTTCAAATCAATCTTTTGAATTTTGTACTTTTCTTGATCATGCAAATAGGTACCTAAGTGATTAAAATTGAGATTTTTGCGTCTTTACTCTTTTAAAACCTTTCAAAAACACATTGATTTTCATTATAATTAACTTTTTCTTCTTCAAACTATAAATTTAATTTTTAATGATAATTAATTTTACGTTTCTTTATGCTGAATATTTTTCTTTCTTTTCTAATAGCTGAATTAAATTTTCTTTTTTTACTGTTTGATACGTGATTTTTGAGATTGCTTGATTTTCTTTAATTTTATCCATTGAACGATAAATTTAATTTTATTCATTGAGTTTTAAATCCGCAACACAGTTGTCTCCAAGGTGGAAGGTGAGTTCAATGGCTTTTGATTTTGTTCGTCATTTTTTCATTTAATGTATTAGTTATTAATGATTATTTAATTTTGGCCTGGAAAATCTGGAAATCCTTTCTAATGGATCTCACGATTAATTTAGGGAAAAACTGGGCAAAACGGTACATCGGGGCAAAACGATCACCCGCCCTTTTTAGGAGCTAGGAAGTGCTGAGCCCTCTTGGATGGACTAGGAACTATTCCTGCAAGTGGTATCTTTGTTTTGATCTGTGGTTGATTCTTTTATCTTTTGTTTTCGAAGAGTACGGAGGTTTTTTCGATTTCACGAGTGCTTGATGCAATGCCTGACGCTTTGGGGCAAAATACTTTTATACCGTCTGGGGCAGAATAGTACCCTATGCCCTAATGAGAGAATGGTGCCCCAGGTTCCATTCTGCCTCAAGGTGTTTTGCATGTATATGATACAGGACCATTTTGCCCCAGCCTTGGGGCAAAACGGTCTTTTTTGGTACCCTCATAAAAATATTTTTAGTTTTTCCAGTTATACAAACATATATCGTTCTTGTCTGATCTAATTTGTAGCTAAAATTATGCTTTATTTTGTTACAAAATTACATATCTGTGTAACTTTTATTTTTTTTTTAGTTAGGACCTCATAAGCACTAGAGGTGCCATTTTACCCCGTGTTCCCCTACCTATAGGTTTATTTTACCAATCAGGATCAAGAAGGGAGGATGCGTTATAGATAGGAGAGTAGAGAGGAGAAGAATAAAGGAGGATAACGCCGACCCGAATCAGCAATCAGCTCCTCAACTTCCCCATTTGTTGTTGCAGCGGCTTCAGCTGTAGCCGAATAGTGATGGCAGACCTTCCCCCGTTTGTCAGCACGAGGGGCTGAAAATGCCCTGAAATAGACTCAGGCAAGGTTACTTATTATTTTCAATTTTTCCGTTAATACTCAAAAGCTAGTTAAAGTTCCAACCTTAATTATACCTAATACTATCAAATATCTATATCTTCATATATTGCTCCCCCACAAGTGGTACCCTTTGTCATCTTGGCAGCCTGCTGGTGAGCAGGAAGGCGGCTGTTCCAGCATTTCTCTCTGATAGAGGGAACTATAACTGCTAAGGTCTTATCGTCCCGAAAGCGAAGAGAGAAGGAGGAGGAGAAAGCCAGCCGTGTCGAGAATATACCTTAGGATGAAATCCGCTTCGGGCGGGGATTGAACCAGCGACCTAGCACTTATAAATTAGGTGCGCTACTCTCCAACCCTGTTTGGACGTTCCCCCCTCCGACAAAATCCTGGATACGACCCTGCTAACTAATACAGGCATGCTGTCTATTTTGGTCTGAGTGCACCCCACATAGGTCTGAGTGCGTCCCACATAGGTCTGAGTGCCGCCCCTGGTTGAATCACGTGATGCTCCAGTTATTTGAAGGACACAAACTGCACTTGGAGGATCACGTGATGCTCCAGTTATTTGAAGGACACAAACTGCACTTGGAGGTTCCTTTACTGTCAATTATTTAATTCAATGTCAAATATTTATATTACCTGAGAGTAGGCACCTCATTGTTTAGGAATTTTTAGGAATTCAGTCAGTGACAATTATTTAGTTTAAACTGTCAATTATTGATTTACTGATATGGTCACCCCGAAATGGTACTTGTTAAGTAAAAAACTGACAGTTTAAGGTCTAAGGGCATCCCAAAATAGATAGCGTGAATTAATTTTAGGTAAAAAAAAAATGTCAAGTCTCTTAAGTAGATAAATCTAGGCAAACTTAACAAGTCTCTTAAGTAGGTACCTAAACTTAATTGTGTCAAGTACTGTCTCTTGACACCCTAACAACACACTCATTAGTTCTCTTATCATAATTACCTATAAACTACTCTTAGTTATGGTCATTAGGTATATTTATTGTAGTAACGATATTTATTTTATATCTACAATCCTACGGTACAAGAACACGAGAAAATACCTCTAGGTGTACTACAGACTCTCAGTATACGATTCATTTGTTTACACTTAGTACCTACACTCATCGTCCATTTTGTTTACATTTTATTTATTTATTCCTAAAAAAGAGACAAAAAACAGTTTCCATTTTGCCAAATTAAAAACATTTAAACATAAAAACAAACACACCCAAATTAATTTGATTCCTAAAGGATAAGCCCAACTTATGTACCTAATTTAATTCAAAGAATAGATAGCTGAGCTCTATTAATAAAATAAAATAATATAAAATTTTATCCTTACCGATGAAGAGATTTTCTATCTACATCAATAATAATTAAATAATTATACCTACCTACATATATCTAATAATCAAGAAGAGTGTTTACCTACATAAGTGATACTAAAATCTCATTTTTTGTTGTTTGTTTTTTTATTATCTATTATTTTTGTTTGTTTTATTATCTTTTTATCTACTTGTATCCCTCAAGTGTGTCAAATTAAGTGAGATATTCGCTATCAATTTATCACGTTATCAGTTATTCTCTTATCAGTCTTTAACGTCATGGTTAAAATTTGGCATTCCTAAATTCCCATGTTCCAAATAATGAGTGTTGTTTTGTCAAATACCTAAA